>NW_005332512.1:0-399 GCF_000412655.1 Myotis brandtii | reverse complement strand
TACAGCACATCTTTATCCTTACTTACAGACTTATATAGAGAGAGATATACTTATAGACTAGAGGCCCAGTGCATGAAATTTGTGCACTCATGGGTGGGGTCGATTGCTTAGCCCAGCCTGCGCCCTTGGGGATATCCCACAGATGGCTCCTTAGCACTGCCATGGAGGTGGGAGAGGTTCCCACCACAGCTGCTAGGCTCCCCAGCCATGAGCCGGGCTCCCCCTGTAGGAGGGCACTGACCACCAGGTGGCAGCTCCTGCATTAAGCATCTGCTCCCTATGGTCAGTGTGCATCACAGCAACTGGTCCTTCTGTTGTTCGGTCGATTTGCATATTAGCCTCTTATTATATAGGATAGCAAACACTTGTCTGGACAGACCTTCCCACCCAGACAGCATG
>NW_005332511.1:0-360 GCF_000412655.1 Myotis brandtii | reverse complement strand
ACGGCCTGCGGTCCTGCCTGCTGTGCACCACCTGCCGTGAGGGTGAGTCCCGGCCCCTTGAGTCTTGACCTTGACCCCGAAGCCCCTTTTTTATTTTTATTTTTTTAAATATATTTTGTTATTGATCTCAGAGAGGAAGGGAGAGAGAGAGAGAGAAACATCAATGATGAGAGAGAATCATGGATCAGCTGCCTCCTGCACGCTACCTACTGGGGATGGAGCCCACAACCCTGGGTATGTGCCCTTGACCGGAATTGAACCCGGGACCCAACAGTCCACAGGCCAATGCTCTATCCACTCAGCCAAAGCAGCCAGGGCAAGAATACATATTATTTTTAAAATATATTTTACTGATTTTTT
>NW_005332510.1:0-315 GCF_000412655.1 Myotis brandtii | reverse complement strand
TCTATCCACTGAGCCAAACCGGTTTCGGCATTTTTTCCATTTTAAAATAACTTCTTCTTCAACATTATTTTATTATTATTATTATTTAATCCTCACCTGAGTAATTTTCTCCTTTGATCCTTAGAGAGATAGAAGGGAGAGAGGGAGGAGGAGAGAGAGAGAAACATCTATGTGAGAGAGACAGACATATTGATTGGTTGCCTCTCACAGATGTCCCAAGTGGGGCTGTGGAATGAACCTGCAACCCAGGTACGTGCCCTTGACCAGGTATCAAACCGATGACCCTTCAGTTTGAGGGCCGGTACACTACCACTG
>NW_005332509.1:0-290 GCF_000412655.1 Myotis brandtii | reverse complement strand
TGATCGTTATTGGAAAACCAGGTCTCAGGCAAGGCGAATGCCGGGACCCGTGAGCCTCCTTGCCTGTGGCCCATGATCAATTTCAGAAAGCCGGGCCTCAGGCACGGGGTCCCCTGGAGACCCAGGTGCCACCTTGCCTGTGGCTTGTGATCATGACCGAGATCAGAAAGTAGGTCCGCAGCCAAGGAGGCCCGTGGGAACCCAGGAGCCTCCTTGCCTGCGGCCCGTGATTGAGATGTGAAAGCAGGACCGCAGGCAAGGCAGCACCCTAGGAACCAAGGCGGCCCGTG
>NW_005332508.1:0-254 GCF_000412655.1 Myotis brandtii | reverse complement strand
CTTATCTATATATATAAAAGCCTAAGCAGCTGTTCAACAGGTAGCTATGATGCACACTAACCACCAGGAGGCAGATGTTCAATGCACAGGCATAGAAACATGGACCAGACTGATGAATCTCAAAGGGTAGGGGAGAGGTAGGAGGGTGGGAAGAGGATAACCAAAGATCTTATATGCATACTAGAGGCACAGTACAAGGATCGGGCCTATGGGGATTGGGCTGAAATCAGCAGTCCGACATCCCCCGAGGGGTC
>NW_005332507.1:0-270 GCF_000412655.1 Myotis brandtii | reverse complement strand
GGGGGCTTGGATGCGATTGGCCCTCTTGGCAGGTGGTGGGATGCCCTTGCTGACATGGGATCCAGTTCCGTCCCTCTGACTTTCATGCTGGCTGTCAGGAGCCACCTGGCGGCGCTTTTATATTGTTTCTTCCTTGTGGAACATCTAGGGAGGGAAAGTGGCCCCAGTGCCCAAGGCTGACTTCAAGGAGGCTGGTGGTGTTATAGGGATCATGCCAGCGGTGCTGGTGCATTGGTGCCTGGACCGTTCTCTGATATTGGACCTGCAGGA
>NW_005332506.1:0-226 GCF_000412655.1 Myotis brandtii | reverse complement strand
AAGCCATTGTTTAGGTAGGGAGCATAAGACAAAAATTCTGGGCACAAAAATGGTCATGATACTGTTGATATGCCTATGACAGTGGTAGTCATTTAGAATTGACAGGTATAGCCCTAACCGGTTTGGCTCAGTGGATAGAGTATCGGCCGGCGGACTCAAGGGTCCCAGGTTTGATTCCGATTAAGGGCTTATACCTTGGTTGTGGGCACATCCCCAGTAGGGAGAG
>NW_005332505.1:0-216 GCF_000412655.1 Myotis brandtii | reverse complement strand
GCCTCTAGTGAGTTATAATGCCATTGGCATTGAGGTCAATGTTAATGAATCAATATATAGTACAACTAGAAAAGGGAAGATAAGATGTGCTGATCTGGATGTTAGGCCACCCTGGGAAGTGCTAACGTAACATCTATATTGAGTACTAACGCTATAGAAAAGGTGGAAAAAAGTGGTTAAATTTGTGGATGCATGAGATGACAACTGATTTTTTAG
>NW_005332504.1:0-203 GCF_000412655.1 Myotis brandtii | reverse complement strand
AGTCACAATCCTGTCTATGAAGTAACAATCCTGTCTTGAAGTCACAATCCTGTATAAGAAGTCACGATCCTGTCTATGAAGTGAAAATCCCGCCATGATGTAGCAATCCTGTCTATGAAGTCACAATGCTAAATGTGAAGTAACAGTTTCCTTATGATGTCACAAACCTGTGTATGATGTAACAATCCTGTATATGAAGTCAC
>NW_005332503.1:0-257 GCF_000412655.1 Myotis brandtii | reverse complement strand
GCTACCTAGCAGCATGCTAATGCCCAGAGTCAGAAGGTGGGCAGGCAGGCCAGGGACCTTCACCTTAATCAGGGGAGAATTTATGTCCTAGAAGTGTCCAGCCAGTTTCTTTTTATGTCTCATTGGCCATACCCAAGTCCCATGCCCATTCCTAGACCAATCACAGGCAAGCAGGAGTGGGATGCTGACACTGACTGCCATGGGCCAGTTGTGATGCTCTGTTCAAGGGAAAGGTAGTAAGCATCTCCACTAAGCAA
>NW_005332502.1:0-223 GCF_000412655.1 Myotis brandtii | reverse complement strand
TAGAACCTGAAGTAAAGGCTAGGAGTCTTTCAACGTGACTTTTTTTGCTCCATTGATTTATTTTTCAATCATATAAGATACAAATAATTAGGGAGTATCTTTTGGGTGCAAGGCGGGGATGTTGGTGTATGACTACAGTGTCAAAGCCAAAACCAAAGTCTAACATTGAGAACAGGTGCACTGAAGGCCCACATAAACAGAATACCTGTGTTCAGGGTCTTTA
>NW_005332501.1:0-1121 GCF_000412655.1 Myotis brandtii | reverse complement strand
TATGTATTGACTTTTTGATGGAAATATTAGCAGAAGTTCACAGGTCCCTACCTCTGAATTTCCCCTAGGAACAATTGGTTAGCACTATCTTATGCATTTTTAATATAGGTGTTAGTTCACATTTAGAAATGTTAAAAACCTGCCTAAAAGTCTCTATTATATTATTCTGGATATCTGGTCCTTACATACGGCCCCAGCTTCTCTTGCTAGGAACAAAGATTCATTATTTCCAACAAGTTTATAGAACCTAACTATCATGAGAATCAACTATATATGAAGTGTCTGTGCACATTGGATCTAAGCCTGTTTTCAAAACTGCAATTTCTTTCACCCAACTTAGGGGGCCTAGAATATGATTGTGTGAACCTGGATTTTCTCCATTTTCTCAACTTCCATTGCCTTAACCCCATGCTCTAGCCTTTTTCATCCAGTGGAATGGATTGCACTTTTTTAAAAAGGCATGTTTATTAAGTACAGAATGTATGCCAAGCACTTTGCTAGGAAAGTGATGTCCTAAAGTTGCTTGGAGATTTGCTGAGAAGATAGAGACATAAATATCAATTCACAACAGAACATGGTGTTATGATGGATTATGGACAAAATGAAGTGGCGGCACAGGGGATGGACCAGCTGACTCTCTTTGGAAGGGAGGGGGTAGCGGAGTCAGGGACAGCTTTGCATCATGGGATGTGGCATTTTATTTGGGTTTAAGGAATATGATAATATTCACCAAGCAAAAAGGGTAAAAGCAGACCAAGCAGAGAGTATTTCATGTGCAAAGACACAATGGTATAAAAGAACATTTTATGGTCAGTGAGGATGAAACATAGAATTTGAGTAGGGAGAGGTGAGGAGGACCTGGGGAGGGGCAAGGAATCCCAAGAAATGAGGTTGGCAAAAAAATCTGGGTTCATCTTGTGAGAACCAGTTATCCTATATAATAAAAGCCTAATGTGAAAATTGTTCGACTGGGAGTTTGACCGCTTGCTATGACGTGCACTGACCACCATGGGGTGGTGCAGAATGTGGTAGGCGTTGGTGACGCAGTGCTGGCAGCGGGCGGCAGTGGAGGTGCTGTCTGCCCTGATGGGCCCCAGAGAGAGTGGGACTGTGGAGGGATG
>NW_005332500.1:0-979 GCF_000412655.1 Myotis brandtii | reverse complement strand
CCATTCCTCTCTGAAATCAATAAAAAATTTAAAAAAAATAAATAAAGATCTTGAAACCAACAAATATAGAGGATTTGCTTTTGTCACCTTTGAAAGCAACCAGAGCCATGAATGGAAAGTCCTCTGATGGAAGCCATGAAGGTAGAACAAGCCATTAATCCATCATTTGAAAGTAGTAGAAGTGGGCCACCTCCCCCTCCAAGAAGCAGAGGCCCTCCAAGAGGTCTTAGAGGAGGCAGGGGAGGAAGTGGAGGGACCAGGGGACCTCACTCATGTGGAGGGCACATGCATGATAGTGGATATTCCATGAATTTTAATATGAGTTCTTCCAGGGTACCACTTCCAGTAAAAAGAGGACCACCATGGAGAAGTGGAGGTCCTCCTCCGAAAGATCTGCTCCTTGGCCTAGCTGGTTTAGCTCAGTGGATAGAGCGTTGGCCTGCAGACTAAAGGATCCCAGGTTCGATTCCAGGTCAGGGCACATGCCTGGTTTCTGGCTCGATCCCCCCAGTGTGGGGCATGCAGGAGGCAGCTGATCCATGATTCTATCTCATCATTGGTGTTTCTATCTCTCTCGCCTCTTCCTTCTATGAAATTAATTTAAAAAATATGTATTTTTTAAAAAAGTAATTTCACTTAAAAAAAAATTCTGCTCCTTCAAGACCAGATCCCAGCAACAGTGGAATGGGAGGAAGGGCTCCCCATCACGTGGAAGAGATGGTAATGAAGGCCCACCTCGAAGGCACCCCGCCTTCTGGTACAGATGTTTATTTGTTCCCAAGAGATATTCTACTAAAGACAGCTATTCACACAGAGATTATCCAAATTCTCGTGATACAAGAGATTATGCACCACCACTGAGAGATTATACTTATGATTATGGTCATTCCAGTTGATGTGATGACTATCCATCAAGAGGCTATAGCGATAGAGATGGCTACGGTTGTGATCATGACTATTCAGATCATTCAAGTGGTGG
>NW_005332499.1:0-237 GCF_000412655.1 Myotis brandtii | reverse complement strand
TTTTTTTTTTTTTGGTTTTTTTGGCTGTTGCTGTTATTGTGTTCTTGTTTGTTTGTTTTTTTTGTTATAGGTTTTTGTGTTTTATTTTTTATTGTTTTGCTTTGCTTTCTCTCTGTCCTATTGTTGTTTGCTTGATTGTTGATTAGATTGGGTATTTTTGTGCTTGTTTGTGAGATTGTTTCTTTTTTTTTTGTTTGTTTTTGTTTCTGTTTATTTTTTGCTTCTGTTTTTCCTCTC
>NW_005332498.1:0-709 GCF_000412655.1 Myotis brandtii | reverse complement strand
GAGGAGCGTCTGCTTCCCCAGACCCCCCTGCAGCTCCATCCTCTTGGTGCTCTGCCTGGTGGATGCTGGTTTGCTCTCTGGGGCCCGGAAAGCGCTCTGAGGGGAGACCCTCCTCCAGGGGGTCCCTCTGGGGGGAGCGTGGAGCCCAGACTGGTGCCTGCAACGTGGAGACATGGAGGCCGCACTGGAGGCTGCAGGGCCTTCTGACCTGAGGCGGGGCCTTGGGGCCTTGGCGTCAGGCGGGCGCTGGGCCTGAGTCTCACTCAGGAGAGGCCATGACCTGGGGGAGGCCCTTCCCTGCCCCGGGGGTGCCTCCCAACGAGGGCCCAGCTGTGACCTCAGGGCGCCCAGCAGTGGTGGCCAGTGGGTCACAGGGTAGTTGGCTCCGTTCAGAGTCCTGGGCTGCCAGGGAGCTGGGCTCTAGGAGCTCAGCTGAGCTGGGAGGTTGCGGGGATTCATCCAGAATGTGGCCCAGTCCCACTGTGCACACATTCAAGGCCGTGGTTCTGGACACGGGGTTCCGTCAGTCTGTCCTGGACTCAGGCCTCCTCCAGGAATTACACTGCGGCCCAGACACACCAGGGAGCCTGGTCCTGCCTGCCCTGAGCCACCCCTGTCCCTCCCTCTGCAGAGCTCCCGAGGCTGAGGAGGGGGCAGCTGGGGACCTCGGATGTGGGACCTGGGCTGAACCTGCTCAGGGCTTGGTCTG
>NW_005332497.1:0-281 GCF_000412655.1 Myotis brandtii | reverse complement strand
TTTTAGTTTGATGTAGTCCCATTTGTTTATTTTTCCTCTATTTCTCCTGCTCTACAAGATGTATTGGTGAAAATCCTGCAATGCATGATGTCTGAGATTATACTATCTATGTTTTCTTCTGGGATTTTATGGTTTCACAACTTACATTTATGTCTTTTATCCATTTTGAGTTTATTCTTGTGTATAATGTAGGCTGGTGGTCTAATTTTTTTTTTTTTGCATGTCCCTGTCCTATTTTCCCAAAACTACTTATTGAAGAGACTATCTTGACTCCATTGTAT
>NW_005332496.1:0-330 GCF_000412655.1 Myotis brandtii | reverse complement strand
CCGGCTGCCCAAAGCTGGGGACCAGCCCTCGGGGCCGGGCTCTGTAGGGTGGTTTCTCACCCACGGCCTCGACACCACGGCACCTCCTCCTACAGCCGCGTGTTGGCGCCCCCGGGGTAAAGCGGCGGGAACGACCCTGCCAGGTGGGGCCGTGGGGCTCATGCAATGTCAAAAGGTAAAAATAATAGCCTGGCCGGCGTGGCTCGGTGGTTGAGGTGGTTGAGGGCACCCTATGAACCAGGAGCTCAGGGTTCGATTCCCAGTCAGAGCACCTGCCTGGGTTGTGAGCTCTGTCCCCAGTGGGGGGCGTGCAGGAGGCATCCGATCAAT
>NW_005332495.1:0-221 GCF_000412655.1 Myotis brandtii | reverse complement strand
CAAAACTAACTGCAGTAGCACTGCCGAAAGTCACACAGAAAACCAAGCGAAAGAAGCCCAGCCCGGCCCGTGTGGCTCAGCGGTTCAGCTTCGACCTATGAACCCGGAGGTCACGGTTCAATTCCCAGTCAGGGCGCATGCCCCTATTCCGGCTCGATCCCCAGTGGTGGCTACCAGTTTAGGAAGCTCTGATAAGAAACTCCGTCATCTGCTTATTTGGG
>NW_005332494.1:0-227 GCF_000412655.1 Myotis brandtii | reverse complement strand
GTCAGAACATTTTCTTGCCAGGAAACACTGTCCTTGGACCTGCTGTCTTTGGGTGTTCTCTGTCCAGGTGCCCCCTGTTGGGTGTTCTCTGCCCAGGTACCCCTGTTGGGTGTTCTCTGCCCAGGTGTCCCGTGTTGGGTGTTCTCTGTCCAGGTGTCCCCTGTTGGGTGTTCTCTGCCCAGGGGTCCCGTGTTGGGTGTTCTCTGTCCAGGGGTCCCCTGTTGGGT
>NW_005332493.1:0-866 GCF_000412655.1 Myotis brandtii | reverse complement strand
AAAGAATCTTGAAAAGCCCCTCAAACTGACTTAAAAACAGGAGTCAGTACAAAAATCTACCAGTGTGCTTCATAGAAACATATTTTACAGTCAACTCTACTGAAACAATTCTATTCTACAAAATACTATCTTTCTACCATATACCACATAGACTTGGATTACTCTTCTTTTACACACTCTGCCTCACTTTAAGATTTTTCTCAATGGAAAGGAAGGTGGACATTCAGAATCATTGACATTGATCTAAGATTTGGATTACACAGCTCACAGCTGAACAAATGGCAGCATAGTCTAGAATGGAGCATAAGAAAGCTCCAGATGAAGTCAAAACACAAGATGAAGTCCCTGCCAACTTCCTGCTGGGTCACCGGACTTCCCTCAGCTTTGAGTAGAATGCCACTGACCTGACACACTGGATGCCTGAGGGCACCTGCAATTGCGTTCAAACCCTGAAAGATGGCCATTTAGCAGCAAAAGTCAGTTTGGGTGGGTTTTCTTTTTAAAATTTTTTGAAGCTTTTCATTTGTGTTCTGTATCCAGTGAGGGGAAAATTCAAGGTTCTTCTCACTTCTTTCTTACCCAGGATGGCAAAGTCACTCACTTCAAAGCTATAAAATGTAAAAAGGTGCCTGCCTGTCATAGTCCTGTCACCATGACACATTTTTGGTGAATTATCCTGGGATGGAATCTGATAGGCAGGGGCATGCAAATGTCAACTGTGATAAAAATGTTCAGCAAAATCTCTTGGAATAATCATCTAAAACAAGAGTAATTACAAAAATTATGAATTTAATTCTCATGGAGGCCACTCCAGTTCAAAGAATTGAAAATCCTATATAATAAAAGGCTAATTTGCAAATTGACTG
>NW_005332492.1:0-312 GCF_000412655.1 Myotis brandtii | reverse complement strand
GGCCTGCACCCTCTCACAATCCAGGACCCCTTGGGGAGATTTCGGACTGCCAGTTTTGGCCAGATCCCCACAGGGATGTAGCAGTGCCAAAGTGGCAGGCGACTGGGGAGGAGCCCCAGCTGGGGCCAGGCACAGCTTCGCTGCTGCTCATCCTGGCCCCGCTGCACCTGCCACTGCCGCCACTGCTTGGTAGCACTGCCATGGAGGCAGGAGAGGCTCCTGCCACTGCAGCTGTGCTCACTAGCTGTGAGCCTGGCTCTGGGCTTCTGGCTGAGTGGCAACCCCACTGTGGGAGCGCATTGACCACCAGGG
>NW_005332491.1:0-776 GCF_000412655.1 Myotis brandtii | reverse complement strand
TCGTCTCGGCAAGGATGCGGAGAATCTGAAACCCTGTTGGTGGGAATGCACAATGGTGCAGCTGCTGTGGAAAATGGTGTGGTGGCTCCTCAAAACGTCAAGCATGCAATTACCATACGACACAGCAATTCCACTCCTAGGGATCCAACCAAAGCATTGAAAGCAGGGACATGAACAGGTACTTGCACGCCCATGTTCACAGGAGCATTATTCACAATAGCCAAGAGGGGAAACAACCTTAGCGCCCCTCGACCGATGATCGATGAACAGTTAACAAAACATGAGTAATCCATACAATAGAATATTTTTCAGCCTTAACAAGGAAGGAAGTTCTGACCCTGCTACAACATGGGTGAACCTGGAGAACATGATGCTGAGTGAAATAAGGCAGGCACAGAAGGACAAATACTGTACGACTCCACTTATAGGAGGGATTAGAGGAGTCAGACTCATAGAGACGGGAAGTAGATGGTGCGTGCCAGGGGCTGAAGGAGGGGAACTGGGCGTTAGTGTTTAACAAGGGGACAGGGTTTCAGATTTACAAGATGAAAAAAGTTCTGGAGGTGGCTGTGTGAATGTGATTATACCTAATGCCACAGAACTGGACCGTTAAAAGTAGTAAACTTCATGTTATATGAGGAGCATTTGAGGTCTTGCTCCCCAGCATATGTTGTCAGCTTGGCTCAAATGAACTCTTACAGAGCTTCAAAAAATTTTCCATATATTATGTGTTTTCCCCGAACAGTGTGTGTGTGTGTGTGTGTGTGTGTGTGTGT
>NW_005332490.1:0-201 GCF_000412655.1 Myotis brandtii | reverse complement strand
AGCCCCCCGACTCCTCCACGAAGCTTGCTGCCACCCCACGAAGCTCGCTGCTGGATGCTCTGCGAAACTCCCCCTTCCTCCCACCCCATGACTGCTCCGCAAAACTCCCCCGCCCCGCGACTGAAACTCGCTGCCATGCCAGGTGACTGCTCCGCTAAGCTCAAGGCCACTGCCACTCAACAGTCCCCAGTCCCACCCTGC
>NW_005332489.1:0-478 GCF_000412655.1 Myotis brandtii | reverse complement strand
GTTGCCAGCCCTTTCCGCACGTGCCTCCGTACCTCTGAACTTTACTTCCGCACCTCATCTGAGTCTCGGTGTGCTTTTCTCTTTCCTTCTAGTTGTAGAATTTCCACTCAGCCAGCCTTCCTGTGGTTCTGGATGATGTCTGTTTTGTCTTTTAGTTGTATTTTTGAAGTGGTTGTGCAAGGCAGCAATTTCAGGTGTTTTCCTATGCCGCCATCTTGGTTTCTCTGGTTGTGGTTTTAGTTGGCATTTATCAGATGAATAGTGACGTTGAACATCTTTTCATATGTCTGTTGGCCATCTGTATGTCCTCTTTTGAGAATGGTCTATTCAGGTCTTTTGCCAATTTTTAATTGGATTGTGGGGGGTTGGTGTTGAGTTTTATAAGTTCTTTATAAATTTTGGATATTAACCCTTTATCAGATGTATCATTCGTTAATATGTTCTCCCATTCAGTGGTTTATCTTTTCATTTTGTTGAT
>NW_005332488.1:0-288 GCF_000412655.1 Myotis brandtii | reverse complement strand
GGCCCCCTGTTTAAAAAGTTTGAGGACTCCTGGTCTAGAGGGCTGGATTGAGAAATGGAGAGAGAGGCCTTACAAGTTTTACTTTGCAAAGTTATGTACATTATACAAGGATGGTACAAGGCATGGAGGGGAGAAGATATGAACCAAAGAACTTATATACATACATGCATTACCCATGGACACAGACAATAGGATTGTGAAGGCCTGGGGCAGGGTGGGATCTGGGGCAGGGTGGAGGGGAGAAATGGACAGAAAAAGGGGGGGACATCTGTAATACTCTCAACAATA
>NW_005332487.1:0-553 GCF_000412655.1 Myotis brandtii | reverse complement strand
TGTGCACATTTTTTTCTAAAAGGTTAACGAATATACTCCAGTGCTTGTTTTTTCTTTCCAAAATGTAAATGTGTTTTATATTCCTAATTCTGTGTATATTTCACATAATTAATAGTCATTTTATTGTATATTTACAATACAAATTAAAACTCAGAGACAGTGAGTCACTTATTCCAGGTCACACAGCAGATAAGGAATGAGGAAATTAAAATGCTGTGTGTGCTTTCCCCCCCGCCACAAATTGTCAATACATTAATTTTCCCCTAAATCAACATAATTGTTAACCTCTTTAACAGTACAGTCTTCACTTGGAATGTATATCTTCGTCCTTTGAAACTTGTTTCAAAGATCAAATTTATTTTCTTTCCATGTTTGGCAAGCACATCGTACAGACCCTCGGAGGAGAGCCCTCATTTCTAACATCCCCATCTCTACTTCCTGTTTTCCCAATATGTAAATAAATCTGTCTCTTTCACCTTGGGCAGCTTCTTAACTGTATTCTTTGTCCTCTCCTTTTTATAGACCAGTGATGGCGAACCTTTTGAGCTCGGTG
>NW_005332486.1:0-1227 GCF_000412655.1 Myotis brandtii | reverse complement strand
TCCATGAAGCCCTGCTGGATGGGGTGGCATGGCCTCAAGTCGCTCAGCCCGGTGCTGGGGCGGGGCCTGAGGTCTCCTGTCCAGCCCTGATGGATGGGGGACCTGGCTTGAGATCCTGGCAAGCCCTGCTTGGCAGGATGTACGGACTCAGTGCCCCTGCCCCCATCCCAGTGCCACACAGCCTCAGGTCCCTGCTGATTGCTCCTTAAGGCACATTACTGGAACTCGGCCTCTGCTGTGAGTGCAGCCATCTTGTATTACGGAATCCCTGGCTCTGCTGTGGGCACAGCCATTTTGACAGCCATGGGGTGATGGTCAATTTCCATATTCCCCTTTATTAGATAAGATAAGATATATATATATACTCAGTTGATTGTTTTTTTTTGATGGCCAATAGTTTTTAAGTTTAATGTAGCCCCATATTCGTTTTTAATATATTTTTATTGATTTTAGAGAGCAAGGAAAAGGGAAAGAGAGATAGAAACGTCAATGATGAGGGAGGATCATTGATCAGCTGCGTCCTGCATGTTCCCCACTGGGGATGGAGCCCACAACCTGGCATGTGCCCTGACTGGAAATTGAACCTCAATCTCCTGATTCATAGTATGATGCTCAACCACTGAGCCACGCAGGCCGGGCTGTAGCCCATTTTCTATTTTCCTTTGTTCCCTGAGCTTTTGGTATCATATCCAAGAAAGTATTGTCAACTACAATGTCAGGAAGATTTTCCCCTGACTATTCTGTGAATGTTATGGTTTTTGGTATTACTTTTGGTATTAGATCTTTAACACATTTAACATATATATTATTGATTTTTTTACTGAGAGAAAGGAGAGGGATAGTTAGAAACATCGATGAGAGAGAAACATTAATCAGCTGCCTCCTGCACACCCCCTACTGGGGATGTGCCTGCAACCAAGGTACATGCCCTTGACCAGAATTGAAATTGGTACCCGGCAGTCTGCAGGCCAACCCTCTATCCACTGAGCCAAACTGGTTAGGGCGATCTTTAATAAATTTTGAATTAAATTTTATATGTCGTATAAGATTCTTTTACTTGAGAATATCCAATTTTCCCAATATCTTTTGTGGTAGTCTGTCTTTTCCCCATTGTGTGTTCTTGGCACCTTCTTTGAGGATTATTTGATAATATAAAGGGTGTTTATTTCAGGCTCTCTATTCTGTTCCATTGGTCTGTATGTCTATCTTTATGTCAGTATCACTCTA
>NW_005332485.1:0-207 GCF_000412655.1 Myotis brandtii | reverse complement strand
AGTCACTCACCATCTCCTGGTCTGCGGGGGGAGGGGAAGGCTGGGTCAGGCACCAGGGCTGGGACTCCATAGCCCTCCGGCTGCTGCGTCACAGGCACCGAATCCACAATCTCCCTCCCTCCTCACACTTACAGACGATGAGGTGAGGACTAGATTCTATTTCCAGTATCGGGGTGTCTGTGGACCGGCCAGAGGGAGGCCCTGAAA
>NW_005332484.1:0-344 GCF_000412655.1 Myotis brandtii | reverse complement strand
TTATAGCTGCATAGTATTCCATTGTGTAAATGTAACAGCTTTTTTATCCACTAATCTACTGATGGGCTGTTTCCAGATCTTAGCTATTATAACTAACGCTGCTATGAACATAGGGATGCACTTATTTTTTCTGATTGATGTTTCGGGATTTTTAGGATATATACCTAAAAGTGGGATTGCTGGGTCAAACAGCAGTTCCATTTTTAATTTTTGAGGAAACTCCATACTGTTTTCCATAATGGCTGCATCAGTCTACATTCCCACCAACAATGTACTCGGGTTTCCTTTTCTCCACATCCTCTCTAGTACTTGTTGTTCATTGATTTATTGATGGTAGCCATTCT
>NW_005332483.1:0-217 GCF_000412655.1 Myotis brandtii | reverse complement strand
AAGCTCCTCAGACAAGAGATGAGGTCACAGAGCTAGCCGTGGGCAAAACGAACTAGAACCTTAGCCTCCCGGCTCCTGATGCCTGTTGTAATTTGTCACGGCACTCCCGCCCATCTTTCTCTTGGGGTGATGAGTGAGTTTACAATCAGTTCAGACTCGCTTTCAGGTGGCGCAGCCCGGAGAGAGCTGAGGTCATGAAAATCCCTTACGTTTTGAC
>NW_005332482.1:0-509 GCF_000412655.1 Myotis brandtii | reverse complement strand
AGAGATGGAAGCTATGGTGTCCTGTTTCCTTGTTTGCCATTTGATGAGTCTGAGGGGCAAAGAAAGCATGGCAATCTGGGGCCTCTCTTCTTTACTGCTCAGATGTCAAAAGAGACCCCAGGTCATATGCCATGACAGCCGGAACATTTATAAGATTAAAAAGAACATTCCTCAAACCTGGCCAATAATCCTCTTTAAAAAATAATGTGATACTAGCCTGTAACAAAAGGAGGCATCCAGGAAGGGCTTGGGGGGGAGGGGGGATGGGAGAGTTGATTGGCAGAGATGGTACTTAATTTTTTTTTAAGTGAACTTTGAAATTCTGGAACAGTTTTTGGTTTACAGAAAAAGTATAAAAATAACACAAAGTTCCCATATACTTTGTACCCTGTTTTCCTTATTATTATCTTTACTAGAGGTCCAGTGCACAAAATTCGTGCATGGGTGCAGTCCCTAGGCCTGGTCGGCGATGGAAGCGCGAGCATCTGGCGTGGAAGGGCAGGTCCCAG
>NW_005332481.1:0-307 GCF_000412655.1 Myotis brandtii | reverse complement strand
GGCACCCTGAGTTTTGCCCACTCATCTTGGGAGGTTTTAGCATGTCCTGGAAGAGAATGTGGCCACCACGCTGGTTTTGCATCTTTAAGAGACACTCAGCACCCTCGCACTTCTTCTCCACTAACTTGAGGAAGACGCGGCCCATGCCCTATAGAGCTACATCCTCCAGGTGGAAATGGAAGCCCAGAGGAGGTAGGTGTAGGAGACCCCCAGAGGTAGGTTGGCCAGGTGGTTGACCCCAGCCTCCACCTTGGTGGAATAATTCTGAACAATTTGGGAGCTCATGGTTGCTGGGCAATAAGAAGTT
>NW_005332480.1:0-326 GCF_000412655.1 Myotis brandtii | reverse complement strand
GGCCAGGCCGAGGGACCCCACCAGTGCACAATCGGGGAAGCGAGAGTTTGGCCAGCCAGGGAGGGACTGCAGGAGGGCTCCAGGGAATGTCCGGCCCATCACGTTCAGTCCTGACTGGCTGGACCACAGCAGCAAGCTCACCTACTATTAAGAGCATCTTCCCCCTGGTGGTCAGTGCACATGATAGCGAGTGGTTGAGTGGCCTTAGCATATCATTAGCATATTATGCTTTGATTGGTTTAACAGCCAACCTGATGACCAGATACTTACCATATTGGGCTTTTATTAGATAGGATGATGAAATCACAGGCAAATTGCCTAAATCC
>NW_005332479.1:0-370 GCF_000412655.1 Myotis brandtii | reverse complement strand
GGCCGGCCGAGGCTTGTGCTGCTGGCAGTGGCAGCAATAGAAGTGTGATGGGACGTCGCCTCCCCCGATCGCCGGTCGCCTCCCACCCCTGAGGGCTCCTGGACTGTGAGAGGGGGTAGGCCGGGCTGAGGGACCCCACACACACACACCCAGTGCATGAATTTTCATGCACTGGGCCTCTAGTATCATTATTAAATGATATAATAGGATTCCTTCCACTATAAGTAACAGAGACCAAACTCAAACTAGCTTAATGAGAAAGAGAAGTTATTGGTTCACAAACAAAAAGTCCAAATATTTATCTGGTCTAGGTATGGCTAAATCTAGGATGTAAATGCAGCAGCATTTCCATTGTATGCTTTCATGTTGA
>NW_005332478.1:0-401 GCF_000412655.1 Myotis brandtii | reverse complement strand
GTCTCTCACCTGAGTTTGTTAAATCTCTATTCCTCCTCTTCCATTTAATTTTTTATCCCCTGATTTCTCTCTCCTCTACATTATTTAACAAATTTTTATATGTGTGATTAAATTCAGGGCAGAAAATGGCCATCCCAGTATGGAGCCCCAAGTTTGTTTGTCTATGGAAGGCTTAATATTTGGAATTCCTGGAAACATTTCTATATTTGACAGGTGAAAGATCACTGCTCTAGCCAATTGTGTTGTACTCATTCCTGGCATAATCAGTATGGCTGGGGTGAGACAGACATGGAAATAATTGGGGTGTGGTGTGTGTGTGTGTGCATGTGTGTGATTTGTGAATGTGAGCAGTTCTCAGACCAGGGGTAGCTGCACTCATACATTCCAAGGTGGCTCTTACA
>NW_005332477.1:0-293 GCF_000412655.1 Myotis brandtii | reverse complement strand
CTGATCGCCCCTAACCACTCTGCCTGCCAGCCTGGTCAACCCCAACTGCCTCCCCTTCCAGCCTGATCACCCCTAACTGCCCGCCCCTGCCGGATTGATTGCTCCCAACTGCCCCCCCACCGCCGGCCTGCTCACCCCCAACTGCCCTCTCCCGCCTCTGCCTTGGCCCCACCACCATGGCTTTGTCCAGAAGGACGTCTGGAAGGTCTCCCAGATGGTCACCCAGTCTAATTAGCATATTACCCTTATATTAGTAGAGAGTGAGAGAGTTTTTAATGTTTTCACAAATATTT
>NW_005332476.1:0-968 GCF_000412655.1 Myotis brandtii | reverse complement strand
AAAATCAATAAAATATATATTTTTTAAAAAGAATTGGCTTTAAAAAAAGTCAGGGACGGATGAAAAATTTGGGGATTCTTCCTAGTTTCGAGATGGGAAGAGGAAAGTGCTTGGCTCTGAGGACACTCTAGGATTCTGCACTCTGGGGTCAGCTTCAACCTCCCGTTCACTCCCCCCCCCACACACACACACACTCACACTGCTCAGCCCTCCCTACCCAGGTGTTAACCCCTGAGGGTTGGTCCTGCCTTTGTCAAGGGGGGATAGTCAGAGAGTCATCTAAGGAATGACAGGATATGGAGCGTATCTCAGCCCTTCCTGGGAGCAGGGGGAGAAAGCTCAGTTAACATGAGCTCTTTAGGTTTTGCGGTTTCATCCTCCAGAAACCCTGTGAGGCCAGGACTTATTCTCCCCACTAGAAAGTTAGAAAAGCATGACTTACAAGAGGTTCAATAACTTAAGTCAGTTGGTGGGACTTCCAAGATCAGGTCGAGGTCCGCCCAGCCTTGGAGCACAGGTGTCTCCACCACCAACTCTGATTTGCACCCTCGGCCCCCACCTAATTCCCAGGTGCGTGTGTGTACTTGATCTACGGACTCTAGAAGGCCAGATGAGGAAGGAAGATGGAATGGAAAAAGGGAAGAAAACATCTCAAAGGGATCCTTTCACTATTTGAAAAAAAAGGGGAGGATAACTTTGCTCTCTTTAGGGGCGATGAAGACCATGGGGACACGATGGCAGTGAGCATGGCCAGTTCAAGGAGTCGGCATCTGTCGGATTCCAGGGTGGGTGCTGAGCTGCCTGGCACAGCTTTCCAGTTCCAGCAAAGGCAGGCCCCAGGTTCTGCCCTTGGCCCGGGGGCAGAAATAGCAGACCCAGCAGGAAGGCCAGGCCACGTGCAGGCTTCCATGCTGGGCTCTAACCGCCCAGACCAGGGAAGGAGAGAGGAGAGGAATTTCAAGGGCGTG
>NW_005332475.1:0-311 GCF_000412655.1 Myotis brandtii | reverse complement strand
TGAGCCGATTGGAATGTGTCCCCTCCGGGTATGCGCGCAGAAGTCTCCGCCCCGAAAAGTTCCCGCCTTGCCAATCCCGCCCAAAGTGCTTTTAAAAGCCGGTGACTCCCCTGCCTGGTTTTTGTAGGCATTGCGGCTGAGCCACGCCTTCTGTGGCTGATGGAATGGAAGTTGAATGCCTGAGCCGTGTGTCGTCGTGCGTTGTTCGTGGGGCAAGCGACCCACCCGTTGTCCGCTGAGGCAAGTGGTTGAGCTGTGTGGTGATTTTGTTGTTCCGTTGGTGTGGGAGTGGGTGCATGTGTTGTTTTTGG
>NW_005332474.1:0-503 GCF_000412655.1 Myotis brandtii | reverse complement strand
CAAAGGGGTCGCGACCCACAGGTTGAGAACCACGGCCTTAGATGTACTTGAAGGAGGTCTGGCAAGAAAATAAATAGAAGGCATCGTCGAGCAGCAGCAGCTTCCCATGGCTTGGAAGTGTTCCTGAGAAACATCCACTGGAGCATCTGGGATCATTAGCAGGCCCTTGACCAATGGGGAATGGTCATTACTATTCCTTCAGATGAAATTTAAAACCATGATATTAAATTTAAAAAAACCAACAACTGGGGTCCTGAATAGGATGTACTTAGATGTGTAGATTAATTTGGGGCTGATTTAAGTATTTAAACTACTGAGGCTTTTTTCACCAAAGAATGTTTTATTTTGTGCCTCCTCAATAAAGATCTACAATCATGCCTACATTAATCCTGGCCATTTTTGTTAAGTTTGGTCTTAAATATTGTGGTAGTTGTTGATGATGTTATTGTGAAAGAATTAATTTTAACATTATATTTTTAATTGGTCATTATTCTTGCACAGTA
>NW_005332473.1:0-351 GCF_000412655.1 Myotis brandtii | reverse complement strand
GCACAGGGGTGGGTCTCAGCCCATCCTCCACGCCCCTACCCGGCCCTCCTACCATGGCCCCTGGTCCCCTGTCTGCCTGTGGCCCTGCTCCTGCCACTGCCTCTCCCACACACTGATGGCACTGGCCCTGCCTGCATCCACTGACAGTGTAGAGCGACTGGGGCCAGCAAAAGCAGCAGGTGAGGGTGGGGCTGGCGCCGTCAGTGGTTGCGAGTAGCAGCTGCTGCCCTGATTGCCCCTTAGGAGCAGGGGGAAATGGAGAAGCCCTGAGGGGTGATTGGGGCCAGAAGCCTCAGCTCGCACCTGCTGATGGCGCTGAGTGATCGGGGCTGGCACTGGGCACTGGCAGTG
>NW_005332472.1:0-371 GCF_000412655.1 Myotis brandtii | reverse complement strand
TATTCTTTCTGATTGGTGTTTCAGGATTCTTAGAATACATTCATAGAAATGGGATCACTGTGTGAAATAGCAGTTCTATTTTTATTTTTTTGAGGAAACTCAACACTGTTTTCCATAGTGGCTACACCAGTCTCTATTCCAAACAGCAGTTATACTAGGGTTTTGTTTTCTCCACATCCTTGCCAGCACTTGTTATTTGTTGATTTATTAATGGTAGCCATTCTGATAGGTGTGAGGTGGTACGTCTTTGTCATTTTAATTTGCATCTCTCTGATTAGTGATGTTGAGCATTTCTCATATTTCTCTTGGCCATCTGTAGGTCCTCTGATGATTATCAGAGGAAGGGGGAAGGAGGTGTGGGAAGAGATTAA
>NW_005332471.1:0-237 GCF_000412655.1 Myotis brandtii | reverse complement strand
GCTGGCATGAGAAGTATTTGGGTCTCTTTTAGTTAAGTGATAATTTTAAATTGTTTTAAAATAAATTGTAGAACTCTTCACTGCCAGCAAAGTGAAGAACCATTGCAAAAATGAAAGTTCAAGAACCTTCTGTACTAAAATACAATTTGCAATGTTTTGGGTTTTTTTGGTATGTTTAGAATGTTGAGATGTTTTGGAAGTTAAATAAACAGTATTACATTTAAAATAAAAAGAACT
>NW_005332470.1:0-214 GCF_000412655.1 Myotis brandtii | reverse complement strand
TCTCATCTATGTTTCTAACTCTCTATCTCTCTCCCTTTGACTCTGTAAAAAATCAATAAAATATAGTTTAAAACAAAAGAATACTAGAGATTCAAGCTGGAGAAAGGAAGTGCCCCTTATCTTTGGAACAGAATGATTTCAGGCTATGATTTATCAGGCAAAATATTTTGTTCTGGTCTAACCGGTTTGGCTCAAGCATTGGCCTGTGTACTAA
>NW_005332469.1:0-220 GCF_000412655.1 Myotis brandtii | reverse complement strand
GATGGATACATCAATGATGACAGAGAATCATCCAGCCACTGCCTTCTGCACGCCCGTACTGGGGATTGAGCCTTCAACACAGGCATGCACCCGGCCCAGGAATCAAACTGACCTCCTGGTTCATAGGTCAATGCTCAACCATCGCACAGAACCAGCTGGGCCTCCCTTCATTTTTCTGAAGAGGCAGTGCACTTCTCTGAATGTCTCTGTTATTATTATT
>NW_005332468.1:0-253 GCF_000412655.1 Myotis brandtii | reverse complement strand
GCATGGATTCGTGCACCAGTGGGGTCCCTCAGCATGGTCTGCGGGGATCAGACAGAAACTGGCAGTCCAATGTCGCCTGCTGCTCCTGCCTGCCACTCCTGCTCATTTTGGCCCCACTGCACCTGCCGCTGCTGCTGCTCTGCTGTGGTCTCTGGGCTGTGGCAGCCAGCCGTGATCCCTGCGTCTGGTGTCCATCAGTCAGCTGAGTGGCACTCACACTGTGGGAGTGCACTGACCACCAGGGGACAGCTCC
>NW_005332467.1:0-267 GCF_000412655.1 Myotis brandtii | reverse complement strand
CCCACCAGTGCATGATCGGGGCCAGAGAGGGATGCGGAAGGCTGGCCAGCCAGGGAGGGACAGCGGGAAGGCTTTAAGGCATGTCTCAGTCCCGATTGGCCGGACCCCATTAGTAAGCTAACCTACCAGTTGGACCGTCTGCCTCCTGGTGGTCAGTGCATGTCATAGCGAGCAGTTGAGTGGCCTTAGATTTCATCAGCATATTTTGCTTTGATTGGTTGAATGGCTGGCTGGATGACTGGACACTTAGCATATTAGGCTTTTATT
>NW_005332466.1:0-209 GCF_000412655.1 Myotis brandtii | reverse complement strand
GGTTGCAGGCTCCTCCCTGGCCCCGGGCCCTGGTCGGACTCTTGCAGGAGGCAACCCATGGATGTGTCTCTCTCACATCGATGTTTCTCTCTGTCACTCCCTCTCCCTTCTACTCTCTCTAAGAATCAATGGAAACATATCCTCGGGTGAGGATTGAGAATTAATAATAATAAAATAAACTGCCCTGGGGGAAAGAGACAGGACACCCC
>NW_005332465.1:0-207 GCF_000412655.1 Myotis brandtii | reverse complement strand
CCTCAGCACGGCCTCAGCATTCCCTCCAGCCCAGCCTTGCTCATCGCTTTCTGCTTTGTATCCGAAACCACCTCTTGGGGTCCCCTTCAGCGTCACTCCTCCCAGGGGGAGATCTTGGCACCTACACTCGCAGGCGTGGGGCCGCCTTCGGGTGGCGCTGCGCTCAGGAGCCTCGTCCACGTAGCAGTTCCGCTCCCATGGACGGAC
>NW_005332464.1:0-488 GCF_000412655.1 Myotis brandtii | reverse complement strand
AGATCAGGGGGTGGGGCCAGCCGGCCAACTCCTCGTGGCCCCTCTCCCTAATCGTCCCCGCCCATGATTGCCCCCCCCACCCCAATAGGGGGTGGGGCTGGTCGGCCAACCTGCCGCAGCCCCTCCCTCTGGCCAGCCCCACCCCAGATGGGCTCCCACCACCTGGATCAGCCCACAGCCTCTCCAAACAGGCCAGCCCTGCCCCTGATCGGCCCCCACACCCCAATAGGGAGAGGGGCTGGCTGGCCAATCTCCTGCATCCCGTCCCTCTGACTGACCCCACCCCCAATGAGCCCCCACCACCCCAATCAGTCTGCGGTCTGCTCTGCTCCCAATTGGCACCTCATTCTGATCAAGGGCAGGGCGAGCCAGCCAACCACCCATGGCCCCTCCTGCAGGCCTCTGGCCCCTTATTGACCCCCACCCCATTTGGGGGGTGGGGCCAGCAGGCCCACTGCCCACAGCCCCTCCCCATCGCTGGCCCCACC
>NW_005332463.1:0-480 GCF_000412655.1 Myotis brandtii | reverse complement strand
ACATTCTGAGGGTCACAACAAGGAGGTGGTGTGTGTGCTATTGGCATGTGGTGGGTCGAGTGCAGGGACGCTGGTAAACACCCTCCAATGCACAGGGCAGTGCCCGCAGCAAAGAACGACCGGCCTCCAATGGCAACAGTGCCGAGGCTGAGACGCTGGTCTGGCCATCCCCCACAGGCAGTGCTGAGCTGTACCATCCCTGCTTGGTGAGGAGTCAGGCACCCCATTCTGTTCCAGGGGGTCTGTGTGAGTGTCCTGGATGTTCACAAAGATCCCCAGCTGGGGCCCAGTAAAGCCCTGGATCTGGCCAGGTGTCTTTCTACTAGAGGTGCCACTGGCCTCTTGCAAGAGCCTGATGATGGGGGGCCCTCACCTGGAGGAGCTGAGGTCAGCTGCTGTGTCTCTTGAACAGTGCTGGGTGGTGTTCCAGCATTGTTTCCATGGGGTCCCCACAGTTAGCCGCTGGTGAGGCTAGACCAG
>NW_005332462.1:0-231 GCF_000412655.1 Myotis brandtii | reverse complement strand
ACGCTGAGGTTTCGGGCTTGATCCCCAGTGTGGGA
The DNA here is from genome assembly GCF_000412655.1 of Myotis brandtii. NCBI lineage: Eukaryota > Metazoa > Chordata > Mammalia > Chiroptera > Vespertilionidae > Myotis > Myotis brandtii. The sequence continues at coordinate 196 of NW_005332462.1, read as the reverse complement.
GGTAGCCAATCAGTGACTCTCTTCGTTGATGTTTCTCTCCCTCTCTGAAATTATATATATACCAGAGTCCTGATGCACGAAATTTGTGCAAGGGGCTCGGCCCTCACAGCCCTGGCTGGCCTTTGCAGCCCCAGCTTCGTCCGAAAGGTCATCCAGACAGTTGTTCTGTTGTTTGGTCTAATTAGCATATTAGCTC
>NW_005332461.1:0-297 GCF_000412655.1 Myotis brandtii | reverse complement strand
CTCCCTTCCTCTCTGAAATCAATAAAAAAAATAATTTTTAAAAAAGCCTCTGCTGGCCCCAGGCACAGAGAACAGGGTCCAGACGCCTCCCCGCTCAGATCTGACCATGGCGTTCGTGGCCCCTCACGGCCCCTCTGTCCCTCCCTCTGCTTCAGCCACCGGCCTCCCTAACGCGGAGGACAGGGACTCAGGGACCTCGGCCAGCGGCCCTCTGCCCGGCCCTCCCTGGGGTGTCACAGGCCCCTCCCTCTCCGATCCCTCTCCTGCTCTAGCTTGCTCTGCCTGGCCATGGCCACG
>NW_005332460.1:0-266 GCF_000412655.1 Myotis brandtii | reverse complement strand
TGGGGCCGGCTGGCCCACCACCCACAGCCCCTCCCCAAGACCAGCCCCGCCCCCAATTGGCCCCCCAACCCCAATTGGTGGCAGAGCCCACCAGCCAATCGCCCATGGTCTCTCTCCCCAGCTGGCACGGCCCTGATTAGGCTCCAATTGGCCAACCTCCCACCGTCTCCTCCTCCCGACAGGCCTGGCTCTGATCTGCCAATTGGGGCAGGGCCGGCCGGACTCCAGGCGTGCACAAATTTGTGCACTGGGCCTCTAGTGTGTGT
>NW_005332459.1:0-393 GCF_000412655.1 Myotis brandtii | reverse complement strand
ATTTTTCTATAAAATGTTGTGAGTTCATTTCTTTTTCTTGTGCTATGAAGAATCTAAGTGCTACAGTTAGTAGCTATAAGATTAAATAATATTTAATGTCAATTTCCTAATTTTGACAATTGTACCATGATTATTAAAATAATTTTCTTGTTTATAGGACATATACACTGAAGTTGTTGGTTTTGATACTTATTCTCAATGGCTCAAATAAATTGGAGGAAAAGAAAGAAAGAAAGAGAAAGAAAACCTGTAACTTCACCTTTAATCCAGTAGTAATCGGGAGCCCACCCCATTTTGTGCCAATGGAGGCCAAGTTTCTACTCCTACATGGCAATAATAGTGCCCTTTCCTCCCCTTGGCAAAGTAAAGTCAGAAAAAGCTAGTTAATAGAGA
>NW_005332458.1:0-1377 GCF_000412655.1 Myotis brandtii | reverse complement strand
GGTCAGACCTACAAGGTTAATATTTACTATAAAAGATGGTTGTTTTAACATTATATTATGCTGACTTGGACAAGCTTCTTGATATATGATTCTTGAGGTATTCTGTTCATAAATACTACCACTCTAGAAAGCAATACAGCTCTGATATGGCAGTGATGGTCTTGGTATATGTTCTTTTAGTAACATCCTAAGTGGACAGCTTGATTTTCCTACCCTCTAACCCCTGTATATGTACAACCAGGCATCGCACATTTTTGTAGTCTATTTAGCTTCTCCAGAGCACATATATGTGTTAAATGGTTTGGCACATGGCACTGAATACAAGTATTAATTCTTTATGCTTTTTAGGTGCTGCCAATATAACATTGTGAAGGAAAAATAATTAATATAGATGCAAAATGAATGCAAATTGTTACAGGATAAATGACTGATGGACATATGCTCTGTCATGGCTAGTTCCCAGTTAAGGTATGTGTTCCTATGCAGGTGGAAATAGAAGTTTACTTTCAAGTAAACGTTCTTGCTCTTAGAGACTCTTGAGTTTTGATTAACATGCTATCTGGAATTCTAACATTTGTACCTCTTGTGTTAAATCATAAAAGCCATTTATATACCATAGACTGAATCTTAATGGGATTGTTTGGTGGTTCTTCACATTTTTTTCTATTCATAGTCACCAAATTACCATTCTTGCTGACTCCCTCTCTTGGTAGATGGTCTGGCCTTTGATTTTGAAAAGACCAAAAAGACAGAATTTCACCTTCCTGTTCCTTACCCTACCCCTACCCATTGTTACCCCATGCAGCTTCAAATCTATCTCCATTTATACCTCTTCTTCTGTCAGTAAAATGTGCCTCTGTTTTCATTCAAGGAAAATCCCTTGCACTCATGTTCTAGATTCCTACACCTCATCATCGGTTATTTTCTTTCACATTTGTCATCTGCTCTTCTCTCCCATCTCCACCCTCTCAACTTGTAAGTACCTAAGGTTCTCTCCTAAAACAGGCATATGAAGTCTCTCCCTCCTTGTTGTCCCCTTGTTCCAGCTCTGTCTCTCTACCTTCTAAGCCAAGCTTCTCAAAGATTCAAATTCTCCTGTCCCTTCCTCACTCTCCCATTCCGGTTACAATCTTGTTCCTGCTTGCTGTGTTCTTTTAATTGCCAATCTAAGGGGCATTTTCCATTCTCTGCAGAATGACTGCACTGACCATCGCCTCATTGAAATGCCTTCCTTCCTTGTCTCTCATCATAGCACTGGATCCCCTCTCCTCTCCGACTCCTCCATCTATATATCCTTTCCTGGGATCCTTTCTTTAGATTGAGCTTCAGGGTTTCAACCCTCAGGAGAAGTGTGTGTTTTAGAGTTGGACAATGCTG
>NW_005332457.1:0-242 GCF_000412655.1 Myotis brandtii | reverse complement strand
AAAAGTTGATAAATGTTGAATCTTTGTCATATTAAAATCTTCAAATTATTATTTGCTTATTTACAAATATCTAAACCAACAGTCCTCAAAGAAAAGCATTTATTTCACACCACAGCCATTTCTAATCTTGAAGCTATTTAGGTTTTTTGCACAAATTATAATAATGATTAGGTTCTTTAAAAGTTTAAGCAAAACATAGTTTTTTAAAAATTCTGCAAACCTTCTGTAACTGAAAAGGGAAA
>NW_005332456.1:0-214 GCF_000412655.1 Myotis brandtii | reverse complement strand
CACCAAGATCACATAGCAACACCCAGATGGATATCATGTTCATACATGTTTTGTGTCATAGAAATGAAAACACAAATTTAAAAAAATGCTGGCAGCCCTGGCCAGTGTGGCTCAGTTGGTTGAGCGTCATCCTGTGAACCGAAAGGTCACGGGGTCAATTCTTGGTCAGAGCACATGCCAGGTTGGGGTTTGTGTGGGAGGCAGCTGATCGATG
>NW_005332455.1:0-418 GCF_000412655.1 Myotis brandtii | reverse complement strand
CCACCCATGCACGGATTCGTGCACCGGGCCTCTAGTTTGTGGAATGAATAATGAATAAATGAAAGGAACAAGTGGATGAAAAGCTAAGTTACAGGTATCAGAGAAAAGAAGGACCGAAATGAAAAAGCCTGAAGGAAGACTTGAATGCTAGAAAGTAGAGGGCGCATCCAGAAGAGGGCATGGAGTAAGGAGGGACTCACTCTACAATGTCCATTAGCACCCACAGGCTTCCACAATGAATGCACGACACGAGTAAAAGCAGGTGCTTGCTATGTAATGAGGCTTCAGAGCAAGGCCCTTATCCTCACTTAATCATTCACTCTGCCTTCCTTTAGCCACCTCCCACCACCCTCCCCCGCTCCCCACTGGCCATGTAATATCCTGAAGCGGTCATGGACAGAACCCACCTGGGGTGAGG
>NW_005332454.1:0-222 GCF_000412655.1 Myotis brandtii | reverse complement strand
TGATTTAAAAACATTTTGAAACATTACCCACAACCCACTTCTAAGATGAGGAAGGCATCCTATATAATAAAGAGCTAATATGCTAATTAGACTGGAGGGTGGAATGACCTTCCGGAACGACCAGTGGGCTGGGGATGGGGCCACAAGGCAGCTGGGGCCGCGAGGGCTGAGGCAGCCGGAGCTGTGAAGGCCTACTCTTGCACGATTTTTGTGCATCAGGCC
>NW_005332453.1:0-371 GCF_000412655.1 Myotis brandtii | reverse complement strand
AGATCAACCAAAGGACTTGTATGCATGCATATAACCTTAACCAATGGACACAGACAACAGGAGGGGTGAGGGCATGAGAAGGGGAGATGGGAGGTAGTGTGGGGATAAGGACACATATGTAATAACTTAATTAATAAAGAAATTTGAGAAAAGAAAGAAAGAAAACCAATGCATTAGGCTGCAAAAGGTGGAAATAAGGAAAGATTGCCTTAAAACTTTAAATGACTTTCAGAAATTATTAGGGGACATTAACTGGTTAAGATCTTATCTGAAAATCTCTAGGAGAGAAATGAGAAATTTATTTAATATAGTTAGGGGTGATTCTAACCTTTCTTCACCCCGAACATTAACAGATGAAGCTAGGAAGGAGT
>NW_005332452.1:0-1263 GCF_000412655.1 Myotis brandtii | reverse complement strand
TGCTATGAACTTCACTCTCAGGACTGCTTTTGCTGTGGCCCAGAGATTTTGGGTTGTTGTGTGTTCATTTTTATCTGTTTCCAGGAAGGTTTTTTAAAAATTTATTTCTTGATGTCGTTGGTAACCCATTCTTTGTTTAATAACATGCTATTTAGCCTCCATGTGTTTCAATGTTTTGGGGTGTTTTTACTGTATTTGATTTCTAATTTCATTTCACTGTGATATGAGAAGTTGCTTGATATGATTTCTAGCTTCTTGAACTTAGATTTGTTTTGTGTCCTAACATGTGGTCTATCTCTGTGAATGATCCATGTGCATTTGAGAAGAATGTATATTCTGTTGCTTTGGGGTGAAATGTTCTATAAATGTCAATTAAATCCATCTGATCCAGTGTGTTCTTTAGAGTCACTGTTTCCTTGTTACATTTTTGTCTCAAAAATCTATCCAGTGAAGTCAGCAGGGTGTTAAAGTCCCCTGCTATGACTGTATTGTCATCAATCTCTTCGTTAAAGTCTTCTAGCAGTTTTTTAAATATATTTAGGTGCTCCTGTATTGGGTGTGTATATGTTTAACAGGGTTCTATCCTCTTGATAGATCCATCCCTTTAGTATTGTGTAGTGATCTTTGTTGTCTTTTGTGATGGCCTTCATTTTGAAGTCTGTTTTGTCAGATATGAGTATTGCTACTTCAGCTGTTTTTTCTACCCTTTCCATTTGCATGGAAAACTTTTTTTCCATTCCTTCACTCTCATCCTGTGTATGTCTTTTGTTCTGAGATGGGACTCTTATAAACAGTATATAGTTGGCTCATATTTTTGTATCCATTCAGTTATCCTATCCCTTTTGATTAGACCATTTAATCCATTTATATTTAGGGTTATTGATAGGTATTTATTTATTGCCATTTTAATTTTGGATGTGTAGGTTTCTCTCTGTTTCTCCTTCTCAATACAGCAGTCCTTATAGCGTTGGTTCTCAACCTGTGGGTTGCAACCCCTTTGGCGGTCGAACGACCCTTTCACAGGGGTCGCCTAAGACCATCCTGCATATCAGATATTTACATTACAGTTCATAACAGTAGCAACATTACAGTTATGAAGTAGCAACGAAAATAATTTTTTGGTTGGGTCACAACATGAGGCACTGTATTTAAAGGGCCAGAAGGTTGAGAACCACTGCCCTATTGCTGGCTTGGTGGTGATGTACTCCTCTGGGTTTTTTTTTTTGTTTTTTTTTTGTCTGGGAAGCTGTTTATTTGACCATC
>NW_005332451.1:0-212 GCF_000412655.1 Myotis brandtii | reverse complement strand
CAGATCTAGAACAAACACTCCAAAAAATTATATGGAACCAAAAAAGACCCTGAATAGCAACAGCAATCTTGAGAAAGAAGAACAAAGTTGGAGGAATCACAATACCAGATTTCAAGTTATATTACAAAGCCACCGTAATTGAAACAGTTTGATACTGGCACAAGAACAAGCATATGATCAATGGAACAGAACAGAGAACCCAGAAATCAACC
>NW_005332450.1:0-263 GCF_000412655.1 Myotis brandtii | reverse complement strand
GGCTGCCACGTACCTGAAATTCTGGGATCAGATGCAGTCGCAGGATGCTGGTCAGTGTCCCACAGGAACCATGCATGCGTGCGGTGTCCTCACACCTGGCTACTTTTTCACAGAGGCTATGAATAAAGGAAGAAATGATGCATATACACAATATCAGACTTATGATTTTAAATTTTAAAAAATCAGTCAGTCTATAGCAGCGGTTCTCAAACTGTGGGTCGCAACATCTTTGGGGGTTGAACCACCCTTTCACAGGGGTCGCC
>NW_005332449.1:0-1157 GCF_000412655.1 Myotis brandtii | reverse complement strand
GCTGGTCTAGACAGTGGTTTTAAGTCTCACAGAAAGAGAAAGTGGTAAGGGAAGGGGTTAACAAAAGAAAATGGGCAAAGGATAAACCTTTAGTTTGTCAAGGAGATTAAACAGGAGGATATCCAACCTAAATCAAATTACAGTGAAGATGACACTTTTTCAAATGTCTTTCTCAATCCTGACCTTTCACTGATTCCTTCATACTCTTTATTACCCTTTCAAATACAGACTTGGTGCCTATAATTTCTGGCCGCTGAGACCACTGACTCTAGAGCTAAACTGTTTGGATTAGAATTCAAGGTCCAACCCTTTCCAGAGATCTTTCCTTGCTCAATTTGCTTAACCTCACTGTCTCAATTCTCTCATTTATAAAATGGGGATATCTACCAAGGGGGTTCTTAAGGATTCACTGTTTATGAGGTATGGATGGTAGTGCTTGCCATATTATAAATGTTAGCTGTCATCATAAGCATCATCATTCTGATCATCCACTCCACACCCTACACTCTACCTGCTCTTCTGTAGGTTCTTCCTGTTTCAGCTTTTGGCTGGAATGCCTGGAAGTTTGATTTTAAATCAAGTAGTAATGCCTGCCTGCCCCCACTTCAGTGTCCTTTCTCACCACCTCCCACCAGCAGATCCCGACTTTGTTCTACTTGGACTGAGCACTCAGGTATAAAATGCTGCAGACTCTGACTCATTCATTTTCACTGAAGTAAAGGCTCCCAGTCCCTTCACCATGCTTTGGTTCTCCTCCAGAAATGGTGTGACTAAACGTGTGACTGGGCAGATTGGCTTCTCATTCAGAAGGTCAAGCTTTAAAGAAAGCCTTAATGTTTAGGGCTAAATTTCTTCACTGCAACAGTTGAGTTCAAACCCTCTTTCAGCCACTCACCACCATTTTTATTAGTTAACCAGTTAAAGGGGAATGTGTTGCTACACCATTTGGGTGAGAACATTTGGTTCTCATTTTGCAGTCTTGGCAGACACTTTATCTCTCTAACCTTTAACATCTTTATTAGTATAATGGACATAACAAACCTTCGGAGGGTCATTGTAAGAAATGCATTGGATTAAATTAGTATGCATGGGTACATGGTGAATCCCCAATAAATGGGAGATCTTAACAGTACTTGGTTTGATTCCTGAAGAATAGA
>NW_005332448.1:0-505 GCF_000412655.1 Myotis brandtii | reverse complement strand
AGACATTTGAGAATCAAGGTTTGACTGTACTCATTACATGCCAGGCAATATGTCTTATTTATTTGTTCCGGAAAACATCCCTCTGAGGTAGACAATAATAGCACCCATTTTATAGACGAGAAAACTGAAGCAGAGGGAGGTAACAAGGCCACATAGCTAGTGAGTAATGAAGCCAGGATTATGCGTTTCCTGGTATAGGTGTTGTCTGTGTGTGAGAGATCTATCTGAAACTAAGATATATTGATGGTGTAAAACATTAACTAAGCAATCATTTTGTTTACTGCCTTAATTTGGAAGGCTTTTATTAAAAAATGAATGGGTTTGACTATGACCCTTTACAAAAATTGTGTTATTGACCATGAATTGGTATATTTGCTCCTCATGAAAAGAAATTGTGTGTGTGATCAGAAAATTCTTATTATTTAATACAATTAAAGTTGTAAAAAGTTAGCCTTTTTTCCTGTTCTCATATGTTAGCACTCAATTTCTGAGGATTTAATATAGA
>NW_005332447.1:0-841 GCF_000412655.1 Myotis brandtii | reverse complement strand
GGTGTGGCTCAGTGTTGACCTATGAACCAGGAGGTCAGGCTTTGATTTCCAGTCAGGGCACATGCCCAGGGCACCTTTCTGAGGTGATAGAAATAGATATTCTGTCTCTTGATTGCAGTCTAGACAGGATACAAGGCTGTTATAGGTGGGTCCCCTCATGGTCCAGTGCTCTAGATGACCCAGGGAGGTTGGGCTGTGACCCTTCCCTAAAGGGCCATTTTGGGGGTCCAGAAACTGTTGTATACGGCAATAAAAAAACTGCCGTTTAAGGGAAATATATTTCTAGCCACAACTAGAAATCAGGTTCATCTTCCCTCTTGGTGAAGCCCAGAGATCAGAGGTAAGACAAGCACGCTGGCCACGCCCCCTTCCTCACCACCACAGCCACGCCGAGGTCCCGGGCCAGGGTCTTCAGCTCCAAGGCCAGCTGCATCATCAAGGCCAAGCCTGGAGGAGAAGCAGAGCGGGAGGGAGCAGGGCATTAGGGACTGGGCTGGCTGGAGACGGGACTCCAGAGCTGGGAGACAAGGTCACGTCTCTGACCCTGGGCTCTGCCACACACATCACTCACCTTCCCTCTGCTGACCTCCCAGAAGTGGGGAGACCACGGCGGTGACGGAGTCCACAATGACCACCTTCACAGTTCCTGAAGAACGGCTCACCTAAGGGGTTGGGGGAAGCAGGTGTCATCAACCACTTGGCCTCTAGGGGGCGCCCATTACAACACAAGCTTGATTCTAATATAAACTGGTAAGAGCCCAACTGGTGTGGCTCAGTGATTGAGCAACTACCCCACGAACCACATGCAGGCTTAATCCCCAGTAGGGGGCATGCAGGAGGC
>NW_005332446.1:0-204 GCF_000412655.1 Myotis brandtii | reverse complement strand
AACGAGATGCTTATCTCCTGACTGTCTTCTCTCCAGAGAGCTAGGAAGAAACTTGTCTCTGAACCGAGGAAGGTTTCTGAAGTGGCTCAATGCCAACACTCCATTTCCCCCACTTCTCCAGCTGCCCTGCTGTGCCCTGGACTTCCTTGTCTGGATTTACTCTCTTATCCTTCTCCCCCTTCTCCCCCTTCTCCCTCTTCTCTC
>NW_005332445.1:0-234 GCF_000412655.1 Myotis brandtii | reverse complement strand
AAACAAAATATACTTCTTAATACCCCAGAGATAAAAAGAATACACCACAATGGAAGTAAGAACATGTTTTTAACCGAATGATAATGAAATGTAATATAAAATTTGTGTAATGTAGCTAAAGTGATACTTAGAGGGAGCTACATAGCTTTAGTTTTACACATTAGAAAAAAAAAGAAAGTTTGAAAATCTGTGATCTAAAGTACCAAACTTAATAAGTTAGAAAAAGAACAGTAA
>NW_005332444.1:0-209 GCF_000412655.1 Myotis brandtii | reverse complement strand
TTGTGGGCACATCCCCAGTAGGAGGTGTGCAGGAAGCCGTTTATCAATGTTTCTCTCTCAGCGATGTTTTAACCCTCTATCCCTATCCCTTCCTCTCTGTGAAAACTCAATAAAATATATTTTTTTAAAAAAGAGAGATGTTGATGTTAAGAGAAAACTTGACCCTCCACAGAAAATTTGTCAAGATCCCATATGAGCTTCTGAAATTA
>NW_005332443.1:0-321 GCF_000412655.1 Myotis brandtii | reverse complement strand
ATACAAAGACAGTTGAATATACATATTGAGTGGTTTAGGAAAGCACATAGTGATGACAATTTTTTTAATTTAACTTGATATTATACTATTGTAACTAGATGCAGCAACGAATAAACAAACACACAGAAAAACAATCTCCAAAACTTTTTGCTTACAGAAGATCTAAACAAAATTCTGCTCAATAATTATTATTCTATCACCAAATTACCACATACTTTGTTAAGTGGTCTTGGTGGCAAAAGTGGAAAAAGATGGAGTTCTCTAGTTCCTCTCATCCTGTATTCCCTTTACTCATTAACAGCAGATGCCCAAATGCTCTCA
>NW_005332442.1:0-267 GCF_000412655.1 Myotis brandtii | reverse complement strand
TGACAGCTTAGGCCTGCTCCCCATGGCCGGTCTGGCTTCGGAGACTCGGAGCAGGCACCCCGTGTGTATGTGTGTATGTGTGTGTGTGTATGTGTGTGTGTGTGTCCGCTGGAGGCCTGCCCCCAGTCACATTGGAGGCTCAGAGCAGGTGCCCCGTGTGTGTGTGTGTGTGTGTGTGTGTCTGCTGGGAGAGGGTCGGCGTGGCCAGGCCAGGCCCTGAGTAGTACCATCACTGCTGCCACTGTCATTAGCGTCTGGGATGCAGGC
>NW_005332441.1:0-224 GCF_000412655.1 Myotis brandtii | reverse complement strand
TCTCTTTCTCTTTCTCTTTCTCTTTCTCTTTCTTCTTCTCTTTCTCTTTCTTCTTATCCACTCATTCTCTTTCTATTTCCTTCATACTGAACTGAGGTCCTCCCCATATTCATCCAATTCCTTAACCTTACTTTCTGTATATAAGCATGGCCTCTACAGATTCTGCCCCAGCCCTCTTTTCTGGGCATTTGGTGTTTGCATTTTTTGGTTTATCTGTTTGTTCT
>NW_005332440.1:0-692 GCF_000412655.1 Myotis brandtii | reverse complement strand
TGGGTGGGGTCCTGCCCAGCCCAAATTGTGGCAGATCAGTCCGGGCCTGTCAGGAGGAGGAGGCGCCAGGAGGTGGGCCTGCTAGTCTGCTCCAATTGGGGCCCAATCATGACCGGGTTAGCTTGGGGAAGGGGCTAAGGTCAATTTGCCAGCGAGCCCTGCCCTCAATTGGGATAGGGGGGCCTATTCGGAGTGGGACTGGCCATGGGGTGGGGATGTGGGCAGTGGGCCAGCCGATCCCACCCCTTATTGGTGTGTGGGGGGGGGGGCAATAGAGGGTGGAGTTGGCTGGGGAGAGGGGCAATGGGCCAATTGGAGTGGTGGGAGCTGATCATGGGTGGGGCCAGCGATGGGGAGGGGCTGTGGGCAGTGGTCCAGCTGGCTGCACCCCCCAAATGGGGTAGGGGTAAATCGGGGGCCAGAGGCCTGCAGGAGGGGCCATGGGTGGTTGGCTGGCTGGCCCTGCCTCTGATCAGAATGAGGTGCCAATTGGGAGCAGAGCGGACTGATTGGGGTGGTGGAGGCTTACTGGGGGTGGGGTCAGCCAGAGGGAGGGGATGTAGGAGATTGGCCAGCCAGCCCCTCTCCCTATTGGGGTAGGGTGGGGGCGATCAGGGGCAGGGCTGGCCTGGTTGGAGAGGCTGTGGGCTGATCGGGTGGTGGGAGCCCATCTGGGGTGGGGCTGGCCAGAG
>NW_005332439.1:0-367 GCF_000412655.1 Myotis brandtii | reverse complement strand
CAGCTGGTAAATACATATCTTTCCCACACAGTAGTAGTAGTCTCAATACCCAAAGTTATTATCTGCGCAGCTGCACATTGCCCCTAGACTCACCGCCTCACATCGTAGTGGTATCGAAGCTCTCTGCCTTAGCAGCTTTTCCAGCCTTTCTGGCTCAGCAGCTTTTCCTGTCTCCTCTGCACACATCGTAGCTACATCCTCTGAGCCTGCCTCAGCTTCTCGAGCACACTCCCCTGCCCAGCACACTGGCTGGTCTCTGTAGCCTCACATAGTAACTACCTCTGAGCTTATGTCTCTCAGCTCCATCTAAGCTCTCTAGTCTTTTTCCCTCTCTTGCTTCTCCAGCCTTAGTAACATACTTTTAATA
>NW_005332438.1:0-529 GCF_000412655.1 Myotis brandtii | reverse complement strand
AAACCAAGCTCTTCTTCCAGCTGATCATATGGGATTCTCCTATGTGGCCATAGGCACAATTTGGAGAAGGCCGTTGGTCTAACTGTGGTGGGCGACAAGGATGTCTGGACAACCTGTGCTTGCAGGTTAGTCATGCCTCCTGATCCTACTCAGACTTGACCCCAGATATAATATTTCTGCAGCAAGTGGACACCTGCTGGGCCTGTCTGACTTACAACTTGGCAGGTTTGACAGAACCCAGCTCATAAGCAGTTCCAGATGCCATGTCCATGGCCAAGTGTTCTGTCTCTACCAGGACCCAGTAACATGCCAAGAGCTATTTCTCAAAAGAAGCATAAATCTCCACTGCAGGTGGCATGACTTGGCTCCAGAATTCCAGGGGCTGCATGTGATTCTCCCAGTGGAGTTTGCCATAAGCCAAGGTCACCACACCCATCCTTCCCTCCTCCGGTCAATTGCTACCTTGCTCCTTTCTTCTTTCTTTTTAATTTTAAGACTCTGTGCCTTGACCTATATCACATTTTTTATT
>NW_005332437.1:0-365 GCF_000412655.1 Myotis brandtii | reverse complement strand
CTGTACCTGTTTCTGTGTAAAATGAATTGCACCATGTTCCAGGCACCTTCTATATAGGTAGAGCCTACCATGCCCAGGGTCTAGCCCTTCTAAGATGTATTATTTTCTCAGAAAATGATTCGCCAGTACAACCATTCTGATGGCCAAGCATCTGGCGGACAAGTTTAGATTCATCTATTAACTCGGTAGGTATTTACTGATCACCTACTTTGTGCAAGAAATTCGAGAGCTGAGGTGTTGGCTCTCATAGAGCCAACATTCTGGTGGCTGGATCAGGTCTTTATAACTGTGACAATGCTTTACATAACTTTAGCTGTAAATTACATAATTGCATGTGCACCCATTTGTGCTGAGTGCAGTTTTGT
>NW_005332436.1:0-413 GCF_000412655.1 Myotis brandtii | reverse complement strand
CCCCCGCCGGTGTGTGCAGGAGGCGGCCCCTCCAGGCCTCTCTCCTCCTTATTTCCTCTCGTTCCCTCTACCCTCCCTCCCACGCCCCCTAAACCCGTTGGAAAACCCTCCGGTGAGGATTTACAGAGAAAATGAACAGAGAAAGACATACGCCCCCTGTGAAATGAAGGAGGGTCGGGAGGTGAGCTCAGCGCAGGGAACAGACAGCACCGCCATCGCCATCGTCACTGTGGGGACGGACCAGGGGCGGCGGCCTCTGCTCTGTACAGAGGGCTTGGGGACCGCTGTGGGGCCCTGGCATCCAGGTGGCCCTGTAGCCACCGTCACCCACAGCTCCACCCACACAGGAGGCCTCACCCTGCCTCCAAGGCTGGTGTCACACTCTGAAGACACAGAATGTCTGAGGCTTTGAC
>NW_005332435.1:0-850 GCF_000412655.1 Myotis brandtii | reverse complement strand
TTTTTTCCAAAAAGCTAAAAAAATCTTAAATCATTGTTCTCAGGTTTAAATTTATTTTCATATTGTGGGAGAGAGAGGGAAAACAAACTATACCAGAAATCCCATAATTATTTGCATACATCACACAGGAGCTGATGTATATAAAGCATGTGTTTATTGTAAAAACAAAAACATAACAACAACAAAAGCCACTGGCCTTTTGAAGAAAAAAAAATGATTGGTTCCCATGCCATTTGTAACTAATTTGCTCTTCACCCAGGCCCTGACTCTCAGCAAAATATCTAAATGTACTAGCACAGCTGGCCTTAGAACTAGCTCCAGTATGTAGAAGAAACTGCATGCTTATTGATATGGAAAGCATAATTGCTAACTTTGTTTCCTTTATTGTTGCAATAAAGAACACAGACAGGAAAAGCGGCATTCTTCATCACACCAAAATAACTGCGTAGAGATTGCATGGCCATGAAATTATTTGCTTAATGCATGCCCTTAAGGCGTCTGTAGATTATAAATGACAATTTTATATTTACATAAAAAAATCACTGTTGCAATATTTCTGTACTTATATTTTAAATTAACCTACCTCTACATTTTCTAAACAAGTAGCAACATGTTCCAGATAAAAATTGATGTAATAAATAGTTACTTCATGAAGGTCATTCAGTGTACATGTAGTTTTGATGACACACTGTAGAAAAGAGTATTGTTGTAGTAGGCAAAGAAAGCAAATAAAAACATCACAAATACATTTTAATTAGCCTCACAGTAGAAAACCAACAATATATAGAGCCCAGCATTTAAAAATCACAAGTATGAGTTTAAGTTAAAAGTAAATGTATTGACATCTTTT
>NW_005332434.1:0-370 GCF_000412655.1 Myotis brandtii | reverse complement strand
CAGCAAGGGTGGACCAGCTTCCGGCAAATTCCCCCATATTTATGTTTTAAATGACAGTGCGGGTAAATCAGTGGCCACCTCTCAGATTGGGTTGTTTAAGACTTGGAAGAAGACTTGTGACTTTGCCAACATGTCAGTCTGAGGCTTAACCCTATATCGACTCCCCACACAGCAGCGCTTGCCAACCATGAGCCCTGCATCTGGTGCCCTCCCAAGGGGAGTGGCTGTGGGATCGGGCTGAAATCAGCTCTCTGACATCCCCCGAGGGGTCCCAGATTGCAAGAGGGTGCAGCTCATGCTGAGAGACCACACCAGTGCACGATTGGGGCCTGGGAAGGACTGCGGGAGGACTCCAGGGCATGTCTGGCCC
>NW_005332433.1:0-282 GCF_000412655.1 Myotis brandtii | reverse complement strand
CAGGCTGGCAGGGGAGTGGTTAGGAGGTGATCAGGCTCTCAGGCAGAAGCAGTTAGGGGCAATCAGGAAGTCAGGCAGGCGAGCGCTTGGAAGCCAGCAGTCCTGGATTGTGAGAGGGATCCCAGATTGGAGAGGGTGCACGCTAGGCTGAGGGACACCGCCCCACCCCCCCAGTGCACCAATTTCGTGCACCGGGCCTCTAGTTTTGCTATAATGTCCTTAACATTCAGTTTTTTGGTGTGTTTTTTTTCCTTCTGGGACTTTTAGAAAAATATTTCTATT
>NW_005332432.1:0-307 GCF_000412655.1 Myotis brandtii | reverse complement strand
TATTTCAATTTTCTCCCATGACGAAGGGTAATGATGGTTATCACTGCTTCTGGGAGTTTTAGGTTCGAAATTCAATAAGCAGGCCATTTTGAAATTTGGGGTTGACTAGGAAAGGGACCCACAGGTTAAGCTAATACCCCTACTAGGCAGTATTACCTGTGGGGAATATTATCTATATGTATAAAAGCCTAATATGCAAAGTGTCCCCTCGGGAGTTCGACCGACCGGGGGTTCGCTCGCTTGCTCGCTCGCTCGCTCGCTATGATGAGTGCTGACCACCAGGGAGTGGCACGGAACAAAGGAAGGC
>NW_005332431.1:0-228 GCF_000412655.1 Myotis brandtii | reverse complement strand
AGGATTTGTTTTCATTGATTTTAGAGAGAAACGGAGAGGGGAAGAGATAGAAGCATTAATATGGGAAACATAGATTGGTTGCCTCCCATATGCACCACGACTAGGGATCCAACCTGCAACCCGGATATGTGCCCTGACCAGGAATCAAACACGTGACCTTTGGTGCACAGGATGACACTCCACCAACTGAGCTACACTGGCCAGGGTGAGAATTCTGTTTAACTTTTT
>NW_005332430.1:0-347 GCF_000412655.1 Myotis brandtii | reverse complement strand
AATAGCTTGCTTCTGCTTGCCTCAGCTGGCTGCCCCGCCCATTGCTGCTCATAGCTGGCACCATGCCCCGCCCGCCATGAGAGCTGCTGCTCATCATTTGGTCGGCCTCACAACCACAGGCCTTTCATGATATAGGTGATTGTTGATCTGTGTCCAAATTTACTTCATGATCCACACCATATATATATATACTAGAAGCCTGGTGCATGAAATTCGTTCACTGGGGGATGGTGGTCCCTCAGCCCAGCCTGCCCCCCTCACAGTCTGGGAGCCCTCAGGGGATGTCCTACTGATGGCTTAGGCCGCGGAAGCTCGGAGCAGGCGCCCTGTGTGTGTGTGTGTGTGTG
>NW_005332429.1:0-209 GCF_000412655.1 Myotis brandtii | reverse complement strand
TTAAAAATACACCAAAGAAAAAACCTCATATGTTAAAGGCAAAAATATAGTAAGGGCAATGAATGGGTAAGCCACTGAAAAAGATAATATAAAGGTTAAAAGATAAAAGCAGCAGAAGCAAACATAAATACAATAAGTAGTTAGGGGATACACAAAATAAAAAGATCTAAAATATTACATCAACCAGAGACATAGAAGCATGGAACAGA
>NW_005332428.1:0-242 GCF_000412655.1 Myotis brandtii | reverse complement strand
GAGGCCCGATGCACGAAATTCATGCAAAGGGCTCGGCCCCTGCCACCACGGCACTGCCTCTGCCTCGGCCCGCTGCCGCCGCTGCCCCTTCTTCATCCGGAAGGTCCTCCAGAAGGACATCCGGTCTAATTAGCATATTACACTTTTATTATTATAGATATACTGATTAAAACAAGGGTTTAGGACTTGATCAGACATTTCTCCAAAGACATACAAATGGCCAACAAGTACATGAAAAGATG
>NW_005332427.1:0-201 GCF_000412655.1 Myotis brandtii | reverse complement strand
ACACACACACACACACACACACACACAAAAACACATATATGGCTAATATACAAATTGTCCTCTCCAGAGTACGACCCGGAGAGCAGGAGTTCCATCACTCCCTATGATGTGCGCTGACCACCAGGGACCGGTCCAGAAGAAGGATGGAGAGCAGAGATAGCGGCGGGGCACTAATAGAGGGAGGGAAGGAGGAGGTGGGGA
>NW_005332426.1:0-216 GCF_000412655.1 Myotis brandtii | reverse complement strand
AGGGAGGGGTAACAGTTTGGGAGGTGGGGGCAGTTGGAGGTGACCAGGCCAGCAGGGAGGACAGTAGGGGTGACCAGGCCTGCAGGCAGGGGAAGTGAGGGGCAACCAGGCCGGCAGAGGGGGGCAGTGAGGGGTGACGAGGTTGGCAGCGGGGGGAGTTTGGGGCGACCAGGCTGGCAGGGGGAGCAGTTAGGGGCGATCAGGTCAGCAGGCAGA
>NW_005332425.1:0-258 GCF_000412655.1 Myotis brandtii | reverse complement strand
CTCCAACTGCCCTCCCCTGCCAGCCCAATCGCCCCCACCTGCCCTCCCCTTCTGGCCCAGTCACCCCCACCTTCCCTCCCCTGCAGGCCTGGTCGCCCCCAACTGCCCTCCCCTGCCAGCCTAGTCCCCCCAACTGCCCTCCTATGCCAGCCCGGTCACCCTAACTGCCCTCACCTGCTGGCCTTGTTGTCCCTAACTGCCCTCTCCTGAAGACCTGTTCAACCCCAACTGCCCTCCCCTGCAGGCCTGGTTGCCCCC
>NW_005332424.1:0-311 GCF_000412655.1 Myotis brandtii | reverse complement strand
GGGAAACCTTTCACAGCCCACGCGTCCTATAACCTCAACGTAAGGTGGAGTTTTCCTCTCATGAGCTTTTACAGACCCTTTTCTACAAGTTCTTTTGATTTAAAAATTCCATGTATGTTGGGAATGGCAATCTTACCACTTCTGCACATTCCTGGGGACAAGGGAACTTTACAGTCAGTGAATAGGCATTTAACTATTGTTAAATAACTCATTAGGCAATAAAGATGGCCCAATCCAGTCTTCATGACCTTGGATCTGCATATGTCCCATCTACAGGATTCCTCAGTCTGAACAGGACTTTATTTACATGC
>NW_005332423.1:0-333 GCF_000412655.1 Myotis brandtii | reverse complement strand
GAGAGAAATAATGATGTGAGAGAAACACATCAATTGGCTGCCTCCTACACATGCCCTGACCAGGGCCCTGGCCAGGGAGGAGCCTGCAACCCAACTAAAGTACTACGTGCCCTTGACCAGAACTGAATCCCGGATCCTTTGGTCCATAGAGGACACTTTATCCACTGAGCCAAACCGGCTAGGGTGAGCCATGCTTTCTTTATTTGGGCTCTGCCCTTTTATAATTCTAGGCTATTAAATCTAACTTCAGGAAAGAGCAGTTGAATTAATAGCTATTAAGTTGAGGTTTGCTTCCAGTCACAACTAACATGTTGAATACATGACATTTAAAAT
>NW_005332422.1:0-450 GCF_000412655.1 Myotis brandtii | reverse complement strand
TACCTGGTGGACCGCAAGGATGCTTATACCAGGGAGGCAGGAGGCTTAACGTGAGTAGCAGATGTGACAGTGGAAGCACGAGGTTGGAGAGAAGCAAGGAAGGGCCATCAGGCAAGGAACGGGGCGGCATCTAGAAACTGCAAAGGCGGGAAATAGAGTTTCTCTGGAAGCCCCAGAAGGAATGCAGGCTGGCCAACACCTACCTTGATTTTGGACTTTTGACCTATAGGCCTGTAAGAGAATAAAAACGGCAAGAGAATAAACGTGTGTGGTCTTACATCACTCGGCGGTTATTTGTTGCAGCCGCCATAGGAAAAGGATACAGCTCATTAACCAAAAGGAGACAGTCACCCACGGACTGTGTGAGCCAATTGCTGTCCTCATTGGAGCCAATGATTCCTGCTCTTTTTCTATCTTTTCTTTTCTTTCTTTCTTTCTTTCTTTCTTTCT
>NW_005332421.1:0-230 GCF_000412655.1 Myotis brandtii | reverse complement strand
ACACCCTGGAGCCCTCCCCGCCCCTCGCTGGCCAACCTCCCACGTCCCTCCCTGGCCTCGATCATGCACAGGTGGGATCCCTCGGGCTGGCCTGCTCCCTCCCACAATCTGGAACCCCTCAGGGGATGTTGGAGAGCTGGTTTTGGCCTGATAGTGCAGGCCAGGCTGAGAGACCCCATGGTACACGAATTCATGCACCGGGCTTCTATTAATTTAATAAAAGAGATATA
>NW_005332420.1:0-558 GCF_000412655.1 Myotis brandtii | reverse complement strand
TATACAGTTGATCATATTTATTAGTCAATTTTTCTAGCGACCGGTTGTTTGGTTGTTTTTCTTACCTGAGTCCCACATACAAAAACACCTCCTTGCCTGTGATGAGGTGGTTCCTTGTAGCATATAGGCAACATGACCCCCATATAAGAGCCTGAGGCCAGATGGAGACTAGTTTTTGGTTGGAGTGAGCAATATTGTGGGCTCCCTAAAACATAAATCTGCATATAATGAGGCTCACAATTAAGCTATTAACTATATTTAAGAAGGATGTGAACAGTAATACAGGCAGGCAACTTAGCATTTTGAAAATTATTTTGATGATGTGTTGTCTCAGAACTTCAAAAGAAACTGGTGGATATTGAGACAGTACCTTTAAAGCTCTCATAAAAATATGTGCCTGTACATTAGCAATTTAGGGCAATTAACTATTTCCAGACACATATAACTGCCTGGCAATATATGTTATCTGTGACCCTCTCAACAACCTTTGAAGTCCTCATTTGATACAAATAAAAACTGAGTCTAGGAGTTAAAAGTTTACTTGCCTAAATTCTACAT
>NW_005332419.1:0-246 GCF_000412655.1 Myotis brandtii | reverse complement strand
TGATTGCAAAGACAGACAGAAACTCTCAGATTGGAGATGGCTCCCCTGAGGACCCCCAGATTGGAGAGGGTGCAGGTTGGGCTGAGGTACCCCCTCCCCCTGTGCACGAATTTCGTGCTCTGGGCCCCTAGTACACTAATAAAAGGATAATATGCTAATTAGATAGGACATCTTCTGGACGTCCAGACATCCTTCCAGACAAAGCCACGGCTGCTGCCTGAGGTTCAGGCAAGCTGTGGATGGTGG
>NW_005332418.1:0-865 GCF_000412655.1 Myotis brandtii | reverse complement strand
CACACCCCAGGCTGCCTGCGGGGCTCTTTGCTGTCCGCGTGCAGAGGGGCTGGGGGCCTCCTCGTGGCCACGGGGACACGGCCATGGCCTGAAGTCACCCAGCCGTGGGTAGGAACCCTAGCCCTGCCCTTGTCTAGCCGGATGACTGAGGACACCTTTAATCTCTAGGAGCCTCAGTTGTCCCATCTGTGAAGAGGGGCTGGTGGGAGAGCTCACCTCCATGGTGAGGATTCAGGGGCACAGCTGGGGCTGGTGCTGTGCTTAGCTCCCACTCGGGGTTCCCTGGACGTCTGGGACAGGAAAGAAACAGGCCACCAAGCACCAGGCCCATCCGCCACCCTGACCTCTGGCCATTGGGCTTTGCGGATGGGCTGGGTCACGGTCACAGAGCTGGCAGGTGGAGGAGTCGCTCTGGCTCCCTGCTCTGGTGCTGCCTGGAGCAGAGGTAAGCTGGAGGAGCGGCAGCTGGCTTAGGGCCCCTGGGTTCCGGCCTGAGGGTCCCCCTTCCTAGTTCTTTTGCTCCTGAAGACTCGTGACCCCTGAGCTGAGCCTGATGGCCCCCATCTAGAGGGTCCCTATGGCAGGGAGCAGAAAGGGCCAAGCCTCCCTTCATCGGTCGGGGATCTATGAGCTCAGTCTGGTCACATGTGCCCACCCTCCACCCTCCTGTAGCAGATCCCTGGCCCTGGAGACAGGCAGGGAAGGCACCGGGGTAAGGATAAAGGATCCCCATGAGGCCTGGGGTTCCGCCCTGGAGCCAGCACACACCTCACTGTGGCAGACACAGCCAGTCCCACCTTCCAGCACACTCTTCACGCCCTCCCGTGTCCCTTCCAGGAAAGGCTCAGCCACAGACTTCCGAGGG
>NW_005332417.1:0-223 GCF_000412655.1 Myotis brandtii | reverse complement strand
CTTTGTTCACCTGGAATCATGTAATCTCTGGCTTGGGAGGAACCAGAAGCTTCTTCAAAATACCCAATTAGTTTCCCAGACTTTTGCAGGCTTGCATTGGCTCCACCCCCTAGCCAATGATCTTTTTCCTAGGTTAGACTAACAGTCTTCTATGGTCCAGCACCTCCCACTGTGAAAGTGCTTAACTGCCCCTTTGTTCTATTCCTTCCTCCCCGATCTCAGG
>NW_005332416.1:0-596 GCF_000412655.1 Myotis brandtii | reverse complement strand
CAAATATCAATGGAGTGCTTTAAAAACCACCCATTTACTAGGCCACATAGAAAAGTTATATATATTGTAAAATAAAAGTCACACGGGATATATATAGTTACTGACCATGCAATAAAAGTATGTATGTACCACAAAAGAATAGCCAAAATTTATCCAATTAGAAATTTTAAAGCACCATTTTTAGAAAGGAAATTAAAGTGCAAATTACAAATTACTTGAAAATTAATGGCAATTAGAACATCATAGATCAAAACCCGTAGGATGTGGATGAAGATGAATTTAAAGGAAAATATATATGCTTAATAAATTTATTAGAAAATAAAAGAAGGTGTTAAAAATAAACAAAGCATTCAGCAAAGAGGCATAAAAATAAAATAAATGTCAAGAAAGCTAGAAGGAAGGGATTAATAAATACAGGGGTAGAACTTAATAAAAATAAAAATTAACAAATGCTAGACTTAATCAACAAAATGAAAAATTGTTGAAAAGACGAATGAAATACATAAGCTTCTAACAAAGTTGATGAAGAAAAGAAAGAAAGAAGAGAATATAAATAAAGAAACATGAAGGAGGTATATCTAGAAATATGGAGATTG
>NW_005332415.1:0-207 GCF_000412655.1 Myotis brandtii | reverse complement strand
TTTAGAGGCCGGGGAGGGACCGTGGGAGGTTGGCTCCTGGGCATGTTCGACCTGACTCGCCCAGTCCTGATCAGCTGGATGCTAGCAGCAAGCTAACCTACTGGTGGAAGCGTCTGCCCCCCTCATGGTCAGCGGCATTATAGCGACTGGTTGAACAGTCGAATAACAGTCGGACACTTAGCATATAAGGCTTTTATTATATAGGAT
>NW_005332414.1:0-263 GCF_000412655.1 Myotis brandtii | reverse complement strand
TTGAGCATTAACTTACCAGACACTGAATAACTGCACAGATAAGCAAAACACAAATAAACCTATTTTTCTTGTTCTCCGAAAGCAAAATATTTCCTGTTGCGCATACCAAACAAGTCAGTCCAAGACTAAATGATGTGGCAATCCACTGCTAAAATATTCGCTGCTAGGCCCTGACCAGTTTGGCTCAGTGGCTAGAGAGTCAGCCTGTGGACTGAGGAGTCCTGGTTTCGATTCTGGTCAGGGGCATGTACCTTGGTTGCGGA
>NW_005332413.1:0-387 GCF_000412655.1 Myotis brandtii | reverse complement strand
GGGGATTAACTACTTCATCAAGGTGGAGTGTCCGCAACAGGGGTGCTCATGCAGATGTGGGGAGAAAGAGGTCTTTTAGGGGCCAAGACAGGGGTGCTTAAGGAGGCTCCTGTAGCCTGGGCTGGTGTGGTTCAACGGATAGAGTGTCAGCCTGCACACCAAAGGGCCTCACGTTTGATTCCCGTTCAAGGGGGGGTAACTGGGTTGCAGGTTGGATCCCTGGCCTCAGTTGGGGCGCATGCAGGAGGCAATCAGTCGGAGTATCTCTCCCTCTCTCTTTCTAAAAAATCAATAAAGATATTTTTAAAATAATAAAATGAGTGTGTGTGCACTCCTGCAGGCCTCCATGCAGGAGAGAACTGAGCCTTTCGGGCTACTAAGGGCTCT
>NW_005332412.1:0-255 GCF_000412655.1 Myotis brandtii | reverse complement strand
AATTTTGAAATAGTTTTAAATCTGTAGAAAAGTTACAAGAGCAGTATAAAGAACTCCAGCTTCTCCTTCTCTTCACGTTCCTGTTTACTCCTCTCCCTCCCCATTCTTTATGTATATGTATAGGGATAGGTATACACACACACACACACACACACACACACACACACTGACATGATGCCTCATTACCCCTAAATACTAATGTGTAACTCCTAAAAATAAGGACACTCTCTTACATCACAACCCTATAACCCAATC
>NW_005332411.1:0-438 GCF_000412655.1 Myotis brandtii | reverse complement strand
TGCTTTGTTCTTTTGGATCTTTCTCTACTTGTTCTTGTGTGTGTTTTCTCACAGTCTTCTTTACTTCAGTGCAGCTGGTTTGGTAAGACAGAGCCAGGGATAGCATCTGACTATTACATTCAACCGCCATGCAATCAATAAATGCACTCTAGAGCATTTGTCCCAGACAAACAAAGGCACGCTACACAAAAACCTGTCCACAAATGTTCACAGCAGCTTTACTCATAATACTGCAAAACTGGAAACAATCCAATTGTCTTCAATGGGTGAATAGTTAAATTAACAGCAGTATATCTATACCATAACATTCTACTTAGCAATAAAAAAAAACTATTGATATACACATCAACCTCTATGAATCTTCATAGAAACATACTGAGTGAACAAAGGTAACCCCAAAAGGTTGTATATTATATGATTACTCTTGTATCACATGCT
>NW_005332410.1:0-274 GCF_000412655.1 Myotis brandtii | reverse complement strand
ATATGGTCATTCAACTTAGTCCTTTATGGAGCATCCCGTGTTCTTCCACACACAGAGCCCAGCCATGGAATTGCAGAGATGAGCACCGAACGGTCTGGTCCCCGGGCTGACTGCAGAGGGAGCAGGAAGCAAGGGAGCCAGCATATGTTGAGTGCTGACTGCAGACCAAGCCCTAGGCCTTCCTGCTGCCTAAGGCTGTAATGGTGGGCCATGTTTCGAGTTCTGTTGGAGCATGTGTGTGTCATATGTGTGCATGTGGCACAGCAAAGGTTCG
>NW_005332409.1:0-374 GCF_000412655.1 Myotis brandtii | reverse complement strand
TAAACATATAATCATGAGTGTGGTCCTTCTAATTCCATCCTATACTCCCAGGTGGCCAGGACCACATTTAATGCTGCTAGACTCCTAATTGGACTTAGTATGCTGCTGGCACATAGTAGGTGCTCTTACAAAGGGGGCCGTGGATCTTGGGAATCCTCTAGTGCTAAGGCCTGGATCTAATCCACTTCCTTATCACATTGCCCTTTTCATGATGGTTCATGGGAAATGGGGCCAGTTTAATGCTTTCCTCCTGCCGAGTTCTTCCTGTCCTTTGGGTAAGGTATGAAGGTGCAGGACGGACAACAGGGGGATGAGAGTATGAGTGCGGGGAGGGGGGTAGGTTGGGGGTTAATGGGGGGATGAGGACACATTTG
>NW_005332408.1:0-2000 GCF_000412655.1 Myotis brandtii | reverse complement strand
GGGGAAGTGGGGGGGGTGAGAAAGACAGTGTTAAGGTTTAGTGTCTCCTGGACTGAAGGTAGTCGGACACCCTGCAGTCTTCATATAGCCCTGCTTCTCCCAAGCATCTGTGCCAAGGGAACCTTCCTCCAGGTCCTGCTCCCTGGCTGGACAAAAGCAGCAGGTGAACAAGCTGAGTCTCCCGGCCAAGCGCGGTGTCATTCTCCATTTCTCCACTCCGAGTGGATCTTCATGCAACAGTGCCCCTGCGCTCCTCCTCCCCGGCCTCCTCCAACCGGAGCAGATTCACACTAAGGGCACACGTGGCCAGGAAGACCCACTGCCTGGCCTACTCAGGGATAAGATTCACAAGTGAGATCCCGTTGGCATCATTTTGTTAAACTTTTCATTTGGACATAATTTCAGATTAGAAGAAAACTGCAAGATTAGTGCAAAGAATTCCTAAATGCCTTTTACTCCGATCTCGCCAATGTCTAGTACATTTTACCACCTGATTTTTTCTTTTCTCTCTCTCACTCACTTGCTCTCATTCTTTCTGAACTGTCTGAGAATAAGTCACAGAGAAGATTCCTCCTTATCCCCAAATCTTTCAGTGTAAGTTTCCTAGAAACAAGGGTGTTCTCGTATGTAACCTCAGTACAATTAGCAAAATCAGGAACTTAACAGTGATACTGTACTTTATTCAAATGTTACCAAGTGTTCAAATAATGTTCTTTATAGAAAAAGGTTGTGTCTTTCATGACTTGGACATATTTTTGAGTACAGGGTAATTATTTGGTAGACTATCCCTCAATTTGGATTTGCTGAATATTTCCTTATGATTAGATCTAGAGTGTGCATTTCTTTTGCAGGAATACCTCTGAAAATAATGTACCATATGAGGAGACACATAATATAAATGTAATCCAATTCTAATGATGTTAGCTTTGACCCCCCTGGTTAAGGTGATGTCTGTCACTGGCATAATTTTCTAACCCATTAAGTTAAATTGCACATATGCTTAGTCTTGATCAACTGTACCAATCAACTGTAAATGATGTTTAAACATAATTCTTGTATAAAAGGCCCAATTCCATCCATGAATCCATTTCCTGATCACATATATTAGAGGAGAATAATTTTCCACTACATTGAAAACAGATCAAGCAATGTATAATAAAAATGGTGATTATGCTAAAGGCTAGAACTAGATTTTGTTAAAATATTATAAGTTGTGCTTTACTTGACATGCCATATTTAAAGTTGATTGTAGCCTGTGGGTATACAAAATCAGTCAAGGTGAAGTTTCCACATGAAACTCATATTTCTAAATGGGGATTTGGAAGGCTAGTCTGGGGTCAGCTTTGCATTCAACCCATGAGTCCCTTCTATAGATCTTGAAATTGTCACTGAAAATGCTGTTGGAGGATTTGGGGGGAAGCAGAATATTCTGGCTGGCTCTGCTAATTACTTACAATATTTTATGAATAAATTCAGACAATCATCATGACAAAGAACTCTGGCTGCCGTGGAGACCCGAGTGTGGCCAGCTGGAAAGACCAGAGGTAGAAGGGAAACATGACTCTAAGGCACGGTAGACGGTGAGGCATTTCTTTCTTACAAATCAAGAGGAAGAGTGTTAAAGGAGGGAGAAGTGGCAGGTGGGTGATGCGAGAATAGAGCACTGAGAACCTTGGAAGCCAGATGTTGGCCTCTAGTCTAGAAAACACTGAGTGGGGTTACTTAACTGTTGTAGCAAATAATAAGCCTTGGGCACATGAAGAACTGGGTGGAGAGGCTGGTTGAGACAATAGATATCTCTGGACCCTAGAGAGATCACTTCCTAATTATGCTCTGCATGTTATTTTCATAAATGGGACCATCAACTCCCTTTAGCAAGCATTCTCTGCCTTTGGAGCAGGTAAGACAAGCTGACACCTTGTCCTCTAGCCATGACCTGGTGCCTAAGACAACATTATTTCAACTTCCTTTCAATTAGGGAAAACATCCAAAGTGCCCAC
>NW_005332407.1:0-741 GCF_000412655.1 Myotis brandtii | reverse complement strand
ATTTCATTTATTTTTTCAAAAAAATTCTGAAAAGATCTTTCTAATCTTTTAAGTCATTTCTGGTAGCGCTGAAGGCTTTATCAATTAAGTGATCCATTCTCAGAGCTTAGTCACACTCACTAATCAGATTGCTTTGTGCGATACAAAAGTATGTTCAGCTCTCTCAATTGAAACAAAACAGAACAAAACATTATTTTAATTATGAGCAATGGAAAAATCTCAGATAGAGTGATGTACTGAAAACATGGATTGGGAGTTTAAAGGATGGATTTCTCTCCTAGTTTTACTACTAACTGGCTCCTAGACTTGCACATACCATCTAACCTGCACAAATTACCCTCTTTGGGACTCAGTTTTTATGCCTGTAAAATAAAGGCAGTTGGACTGGAATTTCTGGGATCACTTCCAGCTCAAACAGGCTGTGATTCTGTATCATTGGAGGTTAGGGATATATGTGGTTATTAACATGAAATGATTCTCAAAGTGGCATCACAAAATGAACTAAATTACAAATTACTATAGGTTATTTTTAAGAATATGTATTCAAATTTAGAGTTCAGTCCTCATTTTTCTTAGAATGAAGTAAGAATATTACCTAAAGGGTCCATATTTTCAAAATCCAGGGTAATTCTTAAGTTAATATATTCTTACTAGAGGCCCAGTGCACGAAATACATACACGGGTAGGGTCCCTAGGCCTGGCAAGTGATCAGGGCCTATCTGTGGGGCGACCGAGGGGGTC
>NW_005332406.1:0-268 GCF_000412655.1 Myotis brandtii | reverse complement strand
CAGAGTCATTTAAATCTATTGCATTTTTAACTTACTAAAATTTTTGTTGGTATATCCAAATATCATCTCATAAACTATGCCCTCTTCATTATTCTTTGAAATGTACATGTCATCCTTCAGAGAAAGGGGCTGGTGGTGGTAGGGAGACAAGAGAGAGAGAGAGAGCAAGAGAGAGGAGAGAGATTACATTCACTTTCATAACGAACATGGTCTTTACATTTATTGATATAAAATTGAATTTCACTATTTACACAAAAAAACAATAACC
>NW_005332405.1:0-262 GCF_000412655.1 Myotis brandtii | reverse complement strand
CGCACCGGGGAGGATGCAGGGGAGTGAGGGCACCGGGGAGCGTGGGTACAGGGGAGGGTGGGCAGCAGGGAGGATGCCGGGCAGGGTGGGCATGGGGAGGGTGGGCACCAGGGAGGATGCAGGGCAGGGTGAGCACCATGGAGGGAGGGCACCGGGAAGGATACAGGGCAGGGCGGGCACCGGGGAGGATGGGCACTGGGGAGGATGCAGGGCAGTATGGGCACTGGGGAGGATGCAGGGCAGGGTGGGCACTGGGGAGGAT
>NW_005332404.1:0-1278 GCF_000412655.1 Myotis brandtii | reverse complement strand
ATTTAAAGGGCCAGAAGGTTGAGAACCACTGGACTCTTGTCACTTATAAACATGAATAACAGGAACCTGACAGAGTGGTTTAGTAGCTTTTTTAAGCTTCATTCACACAACAAACATTTGCCAGGAATTCTCCTAATATCTCCTCTTACTGCTTCTTGCATAAAGTCATAATTTCACTTTACATGACTTATTTATTCATATGTTTTGGTTATGCAGCATTCAATGAACATATTTTATTAAAGTCAAAATTGGCCACTGGTCGACTCCCCTTGTGCTATAACTCAGTATTTACTTCTCTTATAGTCACAGTAAAATAAGAATTGCTTCCATTTATATGACTGGAGCTTTTCTGATCTCCCAGGAAAATTATCATGCATCATATAAAGTTACTGAAAGGGAACATATGGAGGATTAGGTACCTTTTGCAGGTAATCTTAGCAGAAACTAGAACATCTGTTTCATGGGCACTTACCAGGAAAGCAGAACATAAAGTTAGTCATTCCTCTTGCCTTTCACCCCTGGGTTGCATTCCCCAAAAATACTCACCATTGCGGTTTGAGCATTGAGAGCCCTTTGATGAAAATGCTTTCCTTAATTCTAGAGCAAAAGTTCTACCGTCAGTTTGCTCCATAACTCAGGGTAGACAGAGACAGTCATCTCCAAAACATATCAACTCCTTGAATTTACTCCATTTGAAATGTGCGTTTCTGGCACTGTTTTAATGGCCCCCTGTCTACCTTATTCTTGAGAGAAGGGTTCCCAACACAGGGTCATAGGAATGGCAGAACACAGGACACTCAACACTGGACAGATGAGAGCAAGAGCAGTTTATTAGTCACAGGCACTCACAATGCAGGAGAGGAGGATAATGCATGTCATGCAGGGTCACAAGGGGGCTGTACTCGGGAACAAAGTGAACAACCAGAGGGAGTGAGAGGCAGGCTTTGTGGTACTAAAGGGGAAAAGTGACCCCTGGCTCTCATTGGATTATGTGATTGCTTTGTTTGAATAATTTTGCAGGCTGGTAGGGATAAGTGGGAACTGTGCCTGGTCCCATTGATAAGGGGGGGGGGTGGCATTTGACCAAGGGATCTTATCTGCAGGACCAGAGTGGGGAGGAAAACTTGCAGTTAAGCCATTCAAGGCCTTCCTGATTTTACCAGATGTTAGGGTAGCACATAATACCGAGCCTTGATTTTAGGCCTTACACTAGTAAATACTCATACATATTGTTCAACAACTGAGTGAATAAATGAATGTGGTGAAAGTGGGAGAATT
>NW_005332403.1:0-348 GCF_000412655.1 Myotis brandtii | reverse complement strand
GGGTGCAGGCTGGGCTGAGGGACACCCTCCCCCTCCCGCCCGTGCACGGATTTTGTGTACAGGGCCTCTAGTCTATATATATAAAAGCCTAAGCAACCATTCGACCGTTTGACCTTTGGAATAGTAGCTATGATGTGCACTGACCACCAGGGGGCAGATGCTCAATGCACAGGCATGGAAACATGGAACAGATTTATGAATCTCAGAGGGAAGGGCAGAGGGGAGAGGACGGGAAGAGATTAACCAAAGATCTTATATGCATGCTAGAGGTCCACTGCAGGAATCGGGCCTGCAAGGATCAGGCCAAAACTGGCAGCCGGTTTGCAAGAGTCCTGGATTGCAAGAGTC
>NW_005332402.1:0-205 GCF_000412655.1 Myotis brandtii | reverse complement strand
ATTAATAATTAACATGTTAAATATTTGCAGCTTACAAAACATTTGTATGAATGTGTGTGTTTGTGTGTTTGTGTGTGTTTGTGTGTGTGTGTGTGGTGTGTATGGTGTGGTAGGGGTGTGTGTGGTGTGGGTGTGTGTGGTGTGTGTATCCTATATCCTATTTGTTCACCATGAGAACCCCATGAATGAAGGTGTATTTGATGTA
>NW_005332401.1:0-418 GCF_000412655.1 Myotis brandtii | reverse complement strand
TCTGAGGCCCAAGCCCCCTCTGTTTGCCGGCTCCGGGTGCCCCGGCCAGAGCTGACCCCCTCCACGCCTCTGCCTCACCCCTCCGGGCCTCCGAGCCTCCCTTCTCCATCAGCACAGCCATTCGAGGCCTTTACCGTGAAAACCAGCCGACGGGGGGCCCTCGGGGCTAACTCTCCGCCAAGCGGGACCGCTGAGTGTCCACGTCCGGTTCCGTTTTGTTACACGAAGTGCTGAGGCCCCGGAAAGCTGTGAGGCCCCGGGTACCCGCGGGCCGGCACGAAGGGCTGGGTTCACTAGGCCTTACGTGCCACGGGGTGTGGCTGACAGGTGAGCTGACCTCCCCACCGGGAGGGCAAACCGCTGGGTCCCAGCCGCCCGGGGGGCCTCCTGGTGTGGCTCCCTATGGCTCAGGCTTCCC
>NW_005332400.1:0-246 GCF_000412655.1 Myotis brandtii | reverse complement strand
TTTTATTTATCAGTTTATTTTGTTCATTAAACTCCTTGTTCTCATATTTTGATTTTTAGATTCAATTGTTGATAGATATGTATATATTGCCATTTTATTTTTCATACTTTTGAATTTTTCTTTGTTTTCTGGATCCCCCTTTTTTCCCTTTATTGATTAATGTATTACATATGTGTCCTTATCCCCCCATTGCCACCCGACCCTCCCAATAATGCCCTCACCCCCCTGGTGTCTGTGTCCATTGGT
>NW_005332399.1:0-247 GCF_000412655.1 Myotis brandtii | reverse complement strand
AGCCAAGAGCACCAAGGATTTTTGGCAAAAACCAGAAGCCAGAAGAGGAGGTAGCATTAGGATTAGGATTAGGGTTAGGGTTTAGCGTTAGGGTTAGGGTTAGGTTTAGGGTTAGCATTAGGGTTAGGGTCGGGTTAGGTTTAGGGTTAGGGTTAGGGTTAGGGTTAGCATTATGGTAGGGTTAGGGTTAGGGTTAGGGTTAAGGTCAGATTAGGGTTAGGGTTAGGACTAGGGTTAAGGTTAGGGT
>NW_005332398.1:0-791 GCF_000412655.1 Myotis brandtii | reverse complement strand
AATCTCTCCTAAGTCTACCCATATTCTTAAGATTAGCTCAACATAAAGATATATTCCCTCCTCTCTGGTCTAGCATAATTAGAACCCAATCTTACACCTGTTTTCTAGGTTTCTGCTGATAGCAATTCTTTTCATGTGTAAGCCTTTTCCTCTGGATCAGACTTTGTACATGCTCCTGGAAAATGCTGAAATTGTCTTCTGTCAAGGTAGTGAGTAGTGGTAGGAATACTGTATGAGGAGAGCTGACATGTCCTTCAAGGTAATTGCCTCAGGAGAATTCATTACACATGATTGGTTAGTCCTTATAAAGATCCCAGTATACACAGGACCACCCCATAGGTAGCAGGGAGGGGCTGCATCTGATGGTAAGGAAGGCTCAGAGTTTGGTTGCTTGACCTACTCAGATTCCTTTTACTAGTAGTCCACCCAAATGTCCTCATGCCAATTCTTAGTGTCCCAGTCTTTCCTAATCAATCACTATCTAAACATTAACAAGCAAACAGATCTAGTAAGGCTGTGAATTGATTTTGTTGTACTTTAACAACCCATATGATCAGATTTTAGTTATATCAGCACTGAAACTTTAAGAAAAAATTTTTTTTTTTACCGAAGCCACAGATGGTTCCTGATCACAAGTCATATCACCCTAGAGTCTTTGTGGCTTAACTTTTCAACCTGTGTAATACAGAAAGGCACATAAAAGAGTGAACACAACCCTGGATGGTATGGCTCAGTGGATAGAGTGTTTGCCCTCGCACTGCAAGGGCATATATGTAGGTTGCAGGTTTCAT
>NW_005332397.1:0-323 GCF_000412655.1 Myotis brandtii | reverse complement strand
AAACACATTATCTGGAACCCTCAGGTCTTGGGATAATCGTGCTGTCCTGATTCCCAGGTACAGAGGAATTTGCTTTCTAAAACCAGTAAAATCACAATAAATGGGATATTCACTTTACAATCAATAAGGCGTTCAATCAAATGGGATGTTTTATATAATTCAGAAAATCAAAATAACTTTTCAATTCTTAAGCCAAACCCAGGGTTAGAGTTAAACTACAGTTTCTACCTGAGATGCTTGCTACCGTACTTCACTCCAGCTGAAACTGTTGAACATTCTGGAAAAGGATAATTTTAATATTTTTTTAGACCAAGTGGGAGCAA
>NW_005332396.1:0-227 GCF_000412655.1 Myotis brandtii | reverse complement strand
TCGGGGGATCGGGACCCCAGGACCCCTCGACCAGCAGTGGGAAGTAGCCAGGCGCAGCCATCCTCAGCCCTGCTCAGGGCGAAACTGCTAGTCCTACCCCAGCCCAAGCAGTTAACTTTGCCTCTTTCGCTTTCGTTTCAGGGAAAAACCCCTCCCTGCTCTTAGGTAACTGCCTTTGGCTATAAACAGCAACCCCAGATTTGATGAGTCACCCCCTCAGAATCTTC
>NW_005332395.1:0-252 GCF_000412655.1 Myotis brandtii | reverse complement strand
TAAGGATGTCCAACTGACCGACTTGGCCTGCTCCTGCGGGGCCAAAGCCATCAGTTGGACATCCCCCAAGGGCTCCCAGACTGTGAGAGGGCACAGGCTGGGCTGAGGGAATTCCCCTCCCCCCTCCCCCCGAGTGCACAAATTTTGTGCACCAGGCCTCTAGTTACAAATAATAATGACAGGAACAGCATACTGTGAAAGCAAAATAAAACAACAGTGGGTGACTATAAAATTTAGAAATGTTAGAAATGT
>NW_005332394.1:0-257 GCF_000412655.1 Myotis brandtii | reverse complement strand
GGTGAAAAAGCAAAATTTTAATGCATCTTTAAAAAAAAAATGTTTGTATTGATTTTAGAGAGAGAGGGAGATATAGACACATCTATTGGCTGCCTGGCTGCTTCCTGCACGCCCCCTACTGGAGGGTGAGCCTGCAACTTGGGCATGTGCCCTGACTGGGAATCAAACCTGCGACCTCTGGGTTAGTGGGTCGATGCTCAACCATTCAGCCACACTGGCCAGGCTTAATGCATCATTTTAACAAGGGCTTTATGTCA
>NW_005332393.1:0-221 GCF_000412655.1 Myotis brandtii | reverse complement strand
ACCAATCTGCATTCCCACCAGCACTGCACAGGGGTCCTTTTTCTTCACTTCTTTGCCAGCACTTGTCATTTGTTGATTTTTTGATGATGGCCGTTCTGACAGTTGTGAGATGGCACCTCATTGTTGTTTTGATTTTCATCTCTCAGATGTTTAGTGACCTTGAGCATATTTTCATGTCTCTTGTCCTTCTGTATGTCCACTTTCGAAAAGTGTCTATTTAG
>NW_005332392.1:0-533 GCF_000412655.1 Myotis brandtii | reverse complement strand
TTGAAAGTGTTTTGGTGGTATGACATGTGGACTAGATAGAAAGATTGTGGAGGAGGAGGAGGAGGAGGAGGAGCAAGCAGGTGAGTGCCCCACATGTGTGGTTTTGGAGTGTGAGGAGGTCCTATTGTCTAGGAACCCATGTGAGCAGTGGCTTCCACACATTCTTTGTGTGTGATTCCTGTTATTTTGAGCGTGCCATGTGTTTTTTTAGGGGTGCCCGCCTGCCGTTCCCATGTCTGTCCTCCACAGTGCCAATCTCTGTCATGGCCAGTCATGGGAGTTTTGTGTGTGTGTGTGCTCCAGCATCTGTTGGTTGTATGTCACCTGGCACCTTAGAGGAGTGGAGTGTTTCGGTCTTGTTCTTGGGTGTGCATGTCAGCGTTGGAGAGTGTGTTGTCGGAGTCACGCATTGCACTGCAGAGAGGGTCCGTCTGTCCACTTGTGCCCGGTGATAGGCACCTGCAGGGAAGCCTGTTGATTGTGGTTTGATGATAGTCAGGGAAGGGCAGAGTGTTTCTGTCATCTTGCAGAAA
>NW_005332391.1:0-266 GCF_000412655.1 Myotis brandtii | reverse complement strand
ATAGGACAGAGAGAAAGAAGGGCAAAACAAAACAAAACAAAATAAAACAAAAAGACCATAAAAAACAACAAAAAACCAAACAACAAAATATGGAAGAGAGAAAAAAATTTGGATAGTGAAGAAAGAGAAGAGAGTAGTGTGTACGGACTTGGAGCAGGGGTTCGGAAATTAGATATATAAGTAGGATGAATTTTTAACAGGGGGTAAAAAGAAGGAATAGGGGAAAAGTGAGTGTTGGCATAAAGGTAAAGTTGAGATAGAGTAAA
>NW_005332390.1:0-307 GCF_000412655.1 Myotis brandtii | reverse complement strand
CCTCTGAGCTCCAGAGCTGGAGTAGCAGCTTAAAAGGCATCAGGGACATACTGAGAGGAACTATAATGTCTGACAGAGCTAGTAGGCCAGGCCAGATTTCAGTCTCCATCAACCTGTCTCACACTGTTCGCCCAGCCTAGGTGATTCCCTGAGACCCCGCCACATCCAACTTGCAGGCTCACCCAAGCTGTATCCAGTGGCTTTTCCACAATAATGGCTTGTCTTGGCTCATACTTCTCATTTTCCTAAAATCTCTCAAACCAGCAGCACCTGGCCTCAGTGTGCCCCATACTTCTCACTAGGTGGC
>NW_005332389.1:0-229 GCF_000412655.1 Myotis brandtii | reverse complement strand
CCTGGCTGAGGATTGTGGAGGAACAAATGTCAATGGGTTAGCAATGTCTGTCATCTGAATGGGATGGAGAATGGTGGGGTACAGCCTATGTATTCGATGACCTTGATCAGGCTATTGCAAATGAGGGATTATTACAATTTTAACCCCCTACCTTTTTTTTTCCAAAAAGAAAAAGAAATTTTTTAACAACTTGCATGTCCCTTATGTATTTGTTTAGTTATTACCATCA
>NW_005332388.1:0-229 GCF_000412655.1 Myotis brandtii | reverse complement strand
TGCTACCCCCAATTGCTGGAACCGCCCCTGCCCAGACTTAACACCTCTGGTCGGGGCATTAGGCCTGGGCAGGGGACTCCCAGCTCCCAAGGGCCGCCTTTGCCCTGCCTCCTGGCTCTTGGCTGCCTCCTCGGTTTCTGATCACCAGCAGCGGCAGGTGGCTTCTTCCGTCCTTCCTCTTTCCCCTCCCAGTATTGCGCCTATGTATGCAAATTAACCGCCATCTTTG
>NW_005332387.1:0-320 GCF_000412655.1 Myotis brandtii | reverse complement strand
GAGAGAGAGAGAGAGAGAGAGACACACACACATATATATGCCTAAATGACCATTATTACCAGTGGACCAAATGACTGGTCAACCAGTCGCTATGACACACACTCACCACAGGAGACAAAAGCTAAACATAGGAGCTGCCCTTGGGGTTCAGTACACTCCACACCCAACCTCCTGTGGCTAGACAACCTCCCATGGTCCCTCCCCCTGGACTAGGTGAGATGGCCCTCTTTGGCCCTGATTGTCGGCCAGGCCAAAGGATCCCAACCATGCATGAATTCATGCACCAGGCCTCTAATTATATATATATATATATATATATA
>NW_005332386.1:0-450 GCF_000412655.1 Myotis brandtii | reverse complement strand
CTTTGATTAGGGAATTTCTTATCTTATGAATTATTTGTGGGGGGGGGGGTTAAGTTCTCATACAATAAAACATAAAAATCTCAGGATAATCATTTTTCCACAATCTCCTTCAGCTAGGAGAGGGTTTCTCAATATCAGTACTGTTAGCATTTTAGACTAGATAATGTTTTGTTGTGGTACTTTCCTGTGCACTGTAGGATGTTTAGCAGCATCTCTGGCTCATATGAATGGGATGCCAGCAGAACCCCTCCCCCTGGTTGCACCAAAAAACTGCCTCCAGATGTTGCCATATGTGCCCTGGAGGCAAATTGGCCCACCTGAGGACCACCAGTGTAGAGTGTGGTCCAAGATCTAGACTCAGCTAGTCAGATGCATGCTTTCCAAAACTGGGATCTGGACCATCTGTGGAGCTGACACTGGGATGTTGACCCACAGTGTCAGCAGCACCAC
>NW_005332385.1:0-225 GCF_000412655.1 Myotis brandtii | reverse complement strand
ACGCGTCTGCCTATATCGCCGCCATCTTGCTTCCCAACCTAGTGGCTTTTCTTAAAGAAGGTATCTTCCTTGTTCCTACCCCATGTGCACCTTTGATCTCCTGAGACCAGGATAAAGGAGAGGCCACCCATGTAGGTACTGCTGGGTTTTATCAGAGATGGACATAGGGAGTGGCCAGTTTCCGTGTGTCCAGACTCTTCTGTTAGAGGTCACAGGCTTCACTCC
>NW_005332384.1:0-234 GCF_000412655.1 Myotis brandtii | reverse complement strand
GGCCTCTAGTATATATATAAAAGCCTAAGTGACTGGTATGACCAGTCGACCGAACGACCAGTTGACTGGTCACTATGATGCAGACGCTCAATGCAGGAGCTGCCCCCTCGTGGTCAGTGCACTCCCACAGCCAACCTCCATGGCCAGCCAACCTCCTGTGGTCCCTTCCCCTGGCTGGCCAGCCCCAATGGGCCCCAATCACAGGCCAGGCCGAGGGACCCCACCCATGCATGA
>NW_005332383.1:0-237 GCF_000412655.1 Myotis brandtii | reverse complement strand
GTCACACGGTCACTCAGCTCTAAAGCACTGTTTCCGTATGCAGACATTTTTGACCTTTGTTTTAACTTTGAAAAATTAATATCCAGCCTGACCGGCGTGGCTCGGGCTGAGCGTCGACCTATGAACCAGGAGGTCTCGGTTCGATTCCTGGCCAGGCACAGGCCAGGGTTGTGTCCTGTGGGACGGGGCGTGCTGGCTGGCAGGGCTGGGCCTTCTCTCGGGAGCAGAGGCTGTGGC
>NW_005332382.1:0-634 GCF_000412655.1 Myotis brandtii | reverse complement strand
AAGTAAGTTTCCAACAATTAGTTATATTCATGACTAGTGGTGGGGAGCTGGATAGGCAGGAGAAAATGATGGCAGAGGGAGCAACTCTCATGCATCGAGGGCAACTATGCATAAGTGGTGCATGAGATAAACGTGCTATGGGCTTCTTTTCTGCACAACTGACTTCCAGATGCTGAATTATGTATTTCACCTCCTCTGGAATGTAAAAATGTATTTATGAAAGGATTTTTTGATATTTTACAATATTGGTACCAATATTGGACATCTAATAAAGAGAAAAACAAAAACCTACCCAAAAAAGTGAGCTAAAAGTGGTTTTCAGTGGGCTATGTGGAAGTCCCAAGAGGAAGAAGTCAAAATTAAAAGACAATAATTTGGAGGGGCTCAATGTTGGCAAAAAGAAGGCAATCATAATACTTTCAACAATAAAGATAAGTTATTAAAAAATAGATAGCTTTTGCCTGGCGGTGTGGCTCAGCCAATGAGCATTGACCCAGGAACAGAGAGGACCCCTGTTTGATTCCCAGTCAGGGAACATGCCCAGGTTGTGGGCTCAGTCAGTACTCAGTAGGGGGTGTGCAGGAGACAGTTGATCAATGATGTTTCTCTCTCATTGATGTTCCTAACTCTCTAT
>NW_005332381.1:0-231 GCF_000412655.1 Myotis brandtii | reverse complement strand
TGAGGTGGACAGTCTTGGTGCACCCCTTTGTGGGCTGGGTACACAGTCCTGTTGTAATTAAGCCTTGATTGCTGTTGGTATCACTGGGAGGAATTGACCTCCAGGCCAATTGGCTGTGAGGACCAGCTGTGTCTACAATGGAAGGACTGCTGTTCTGGAGACACACTTATGGGGGAGGACTTGCTTCAGTGGGCCTTTTGTGCTCACTGAGTCTGCCCCTTGAGTGTGTCT
>NW_005332380.1:0-686 GCF_000412655.1 Myotis brandtii | reverse complement strand
GGCATGCGGGGTCCGATGCCACGCCTGTTCGCCAGTTCAGGCCCCACACCCTTGGTTACGGGGTGACATTCATCAGACCGCGGACTATGGAGAGCAGCCGCCCCCCCCCCCCGGGTTTGCATTCTGGAGCGAGACACACAGAGCCCAGGGATCTGGCCCAGTTTCCACAGGAAGGGGATCACTCCTTTTACTGGCACCCGGGGCCATGGTGGCCTGGGCACCTCCCTATCTCCTTGGGAATCAGCAGGAGTCCTGCCCACGAGGGAACAGCACAGCCCAGCACTGGCCAGGTGCCCCCGGGAACGGTGGCGGCTGGGTGGGCAGCGAGGCATTTATTGGAAGCCCCGGCAGGTGCAGGCGGGAGTGGAGGAGGGGAGGACACGGAGATGAATCAGACAGATGCGTCCTGCAGGCACGAGTCAGGTGGCGGGAAGACGGACAGGAGTTCAAGTGGGGACACCGGTCTGGGGGATGCAGAGATGTGAAGCCCTACGAGGTGTATCCTGTCAGGCATGCCCGTGCCTCCCCATCCTAACATACATGCACCTCGGAGGCTGGGAGGAACAAGAGCCGTGTGCCACCTGCTTCAGTGTGGAGTACAGACGACCCAAACCCATTGCCCCGTCCTCTCCACCCCCTTCACCCTGCGCCACTCTCACAGTGCCTACAGCTCAAAGGCATGTCCT
>NW_005332379.1:0-270 GCF_000412655.1 Myotis brandtii | reverse complement strand
ACTTAACAAAATTAATCACTGAGAACAAAGATTCACACTTGTAAATGGAAGTTTATAAGAGAGGGTTTCGCTTGCCAGCAAAAGTTACTGGCGTGCCATGTTTGGCACGAGTGCCAGGGGTTGCCCACCCCTGTCCTGTGGAGTGTTTTCAGTTGGCTCCTCTGTTCCATTGACACACAACCCCAATATTAGTTTTTAATTTTACATTTCCTTACTTTCTGGCACACTAAGATGCTCCACTTTTATTTTATATGTTACCTTCTGTCTTAG
>NW_005332378.1:0-488 GCF_000412655.1 Myotis brandtii | reverse complement strand
AGGTCTATTTATCTCAAGTCCAAATGGCCAATGAGTAGATTTCTGAACGTCTACCTTACAACCTAGTTGTTAGTGGGGCCCTTATTCCCTAACATTACCAGGGCCTGGCCTAGAACCCTGTTGGACACACTGTGCAGAGTAGACAAATGAAGTCGTCCATTCAAAGGTTTTATCTTTGAGCTCCTTCTCTTGACTAAGACCTATGTCTTGAGCAAGGATGCTTCTCTTAAGGCCCCTACTGCCTGCGCCTTCATTGCATATTTATTTACGTAATATTTCCCCTGGTCCTACGACATGCAGTCACAGGAGATGCAGCACTGAACAAAACAGAAAAATACTGAAGCACATGGACTTCCTAACTTTTTTAAGGGAGGGCAGTAAATTAACAAAATATCAAGTGGTGGTATATGCTATATAAAATGCAGTGCATTATAGGGATAAGGAGATGCACACTTATCTTTAGTGAGTCAGGACTACTCATATGGCAG
>NW_005332377.1:0-801 GCF_000412655.1 Myotis brandtii | reverse complement strand
CAACCTGAGTACAATAGGTCAGAATATTTTGGCTGTAAAGGGGGGGAAACAGAACTATCTGAACTTTTGTTCTACTTATCCATTCATTTATTCATTCAACAAATATACATATTTGTGTAATTATGTATATGGCACTGTGTTAAGTACAGGTGCAGATAAGAGGTATGGCAGGCAGCTAGTATTTCAAAAGCAGAGAGAAAAGAAGCATTAGGATAGCTATATACAAGTGAACATGTGAGGAGGGCAGTGAAGACCATCAGAGCATGGTGGAGGGAGATGATTTCCAGTTGGTGAGGGAGAAGGCAAGGAAAGGCATGAGGGAGGAGGCAATTTCTGAGCTGGACCTCAAGGATACATTTAGATCAAGAGAAATGAGACTGATAAGCAGAGATGGAAAACGAAAGGAGATCAAGGCAGACTACTAAAATGCACGTACAGCGTTCTTGAACATGCCTCTGATCTTGCCCTCAAGTTGCTTATGTTCTAGCAGCAAAGATGAGACATGGATGCAGTGATAACTCCAGGCAGGCGGTGAGAAATTGCCTGCAGCTGCTTGGATCTCTGAGTTTAGGGCAAGCTCTCTCAGCCAGAGGCAGAGTCTGAGCTTCATTTCTGCCTTACTGAACCACCCAACATATTGAAATAATGAAAATGGGAGCTCTCTGGAGCAACTGTCTGTTGTTATACAATACATCTATTTCCTTTTGTTTTGGAGAACAGCCTCTTAGGGGGGAAAAATCCAAGGAGCTGTGGGACACACATTCTTCTCCCTGTGTTCTGATTGGCTGGGGTCCAGGGGCC
>NW_005332376.1:0-447 GCF_000412655.1 Myotis brandtii | reverse complement strand
AGCTCAAAAGGTTCGCCATCACTGTTCTAGAGCATCTGGTGAGGGAAAGGCACACAGCTGAGTGCCGTCCATATGCCTACGATCAGCCCTTATCAGGGCCAACAACCGCCTTGGGGTGAGGGCCTGGAGGATCCCCATCAAATGCTTGCTTTCACCCAGAGCCACAAGAAGGCTGCAAACAAAGCACTCCCACTAATCATTTATTCTCATCTGATCGAAGCCGCCCAGGCTGGGCTACTCAGCTGCAGGTGCAGGCCCTGCCGCTCGGCTCGCTCGGGGCTCCTCTGTGCAGGCTGGGCTCAGGCTGCCCCAGGTGTGTTCACTCTGGGGCCCAGCGCAGGGCAGTGCCTCCAGGGGGAGCTCTTCTCCCGGCGATGGCAGAAGAGCAAGCCCCACAGCACAAGCCAAGTCAAGTGGCTGCTTTATCACGTCCACCAGCATCCACTG
>NW_005332375.1:0-1065 GCF_000412655.1 Myotis brandtii | reverse complement strand
CTTGACAGAGATGCTTCTGAGTCGCAAGAGATGCATAGTCACAATTACAAGCCCTTACCCCCCTGCCCCCCTCCCTCCAGAAACAAAAGAAACAGTTTATTTGGCATTCAAGTTAGCCTTTCTTTTAAAAAAATATATTGTTATTGACTTCAGAGAGGAAGGGAGAGAGAGAAAGAAACATTAGTAATGAGAGAGAATCATTTGCTTTGCTGCCTCCTGCACACCCCTTCCTGGGGATCGAGCCTGCAATCTGGGTATGTGCCCTGTCTGGGAATAGAACCATGACCTTCTTCATAGATCGACGATCAACCACTGAGCCCTGCTGGCCGGGCTCAAGTTAGTCTTAATACAGTTCATGAAAATAGGAGAAGAGCTCTGGCTGGTTTGGCTCTCAAGTCCATGTTTCTCTCTCTCTCTCTCTCTCCCCTCTCCCCGCACCCTTCCACTTTCTCTAAAAATCAATGGAAAAAATATCCTTGGGTAAGGATAAAAAAAATAAGAGAAAATATCAAGCTCTTTTTGGTTGCATGTTATCTAACCCCAGGTAACACAAAGCCTTGTCACAGTGAGCAATCAAACTTGGCAAAGAATTAAGTTAGGACTTTGTTTCTCTAAATGGACATGCGAGGCCCTGAATGCAGCCCCCCCCCCCCAGGAGAATGGAGGTTTTGGCCAAGAACAAGGAAAAGTCTATAGGGACACAGTGGTAACTACAGGTAGAAATACATTTGCATAGCCCTGGCCGGTGTTCTCAAGTGGTTGGAGCATTGGCCCTTGAACCAAAGGGTGGAGGGTCCAATTCCCAGTCAAGGGCACCTACCTGGGTTGCAGGTTTAATCCTCAGACCCAGCAGGAGGCAACAGATTAATGTTTCTGTCTCCCTTTCTCTCTCTCTCTTTCTCTCCCCCCCCGCCCCCCCGCTTCCATTCTCTGTAAAAATCAATGGAAAAAATATCCTCAGGTGAAGATGAACAACAACCAAAAATACATTTGCACAGATTTTGTTCCCGGGAACTGGAAAGTCAAAGGGTATTCTAGGGATAAGATGGCTAAAACATAATTGGT
>NW_005332374.1:0-258 GCF_000412655.1 Myotis brandtii | reverse complement strand
AAATTTATGTTTATTTTTCATAAGATTTTACTTATTTATTTTTTTGCTCATCCTCACCTGAGGATATTTTTCCACTGGTTTTTAGGGAGAGTGGAAGAGGGAGAGACAGAGAAACGTCGATGTGAGAGAGAGAGAGACATCGACGGGTTGCCTCCCGCACGCGCCCTGACCAGGGCCAGGGCCAGGGAGGAGCCTGCAACCGAGGTCCGTGCCCTTTGACCGGAAATCGAACCCGGGACCCTTAGGTCTGCAGGCTGG
>NW_005332373.1:0-533 GCF_000412655.1 Myotis brandtii | reverse complement strand
AACGTAGTTCCGAAACGTTTTGTCATCCTGCTTTGATAGTAAGCTTTCAATGGTAGGAAAGAAGGGAAGTGATCCGTCGTGCGTAGGTGTGTGCAGAGGTTCATGGCACAGTTCAATGTCCGTATAAAATCGCAGAATGAAAGGGTCCATGCGTTCAGTCAGCAGCCACACTGAAATGTCGGACCACGGTCGTTCCTTCACAGAATCCAGACGGAGACGTGGGTCCTCATGCTGACCTCCGGCACAGAGGAGTTCTCAGGGTGTCAGTCTGTGGCACTGAGGCTGGTTGCAAAAGATGTCAGGGGGGGGGTCCCTGTTGGTTCCTGAGGGGCCCACCGAGGGGGACCCGTGCCGTCCTGTCACTGTGGGCCCCGGGCAGATGGGTGGCAGGGACCCAGAAGCCAGAGGCCTGCAGCTCCTTCGAAATCCCCCGCTTCCCAGTGAGCTGGGACCTCGAGTAGCTGTTTTGTTTGTCAGAGACACTGCCTTTTGCCCGAGTTGGAGAGAGGACCTTTCAGAGCTCCTTTCCAGGA
>NW_005332372.1:0-412 GCF_000412655.1 Myotis brandtii | reverse complement strand
AATTTGCATGTTTCTCTTTTATTAGTGTAGATTCTTGAGATTTTCATAATTGGTACTTATTTAATTGTTAGAAATTCCCCAAGGTTATCAACACTTGGACTTCAGAAAGAAAACACACTGTTATAATTATACAATGTTTATAAGCTAGTAATATTAAATTTTAAAACTTAAAAATCAATTATATACCACAGTAAATAATGTGAGAAAGGAGAGTTACAACAAAAGTAATGATCAGCCGGAATTCAAGTGGAGTGTGGAACTAGTTAATGTTATGGTTTGGCTCAACGAGATAGACCACTGACTCAGAATTTAAATTTAAAAGCCTTTTATTAAGGTGGCCAGCTGACCACAGCACCTATCTTCCCCTCTGGGAGATTCGGAGCATGTGGCAGAGATCAAGGGTGCAGTATGA
>NW_005332371.1:0-316 GCF_000412655.1 Myotis brandtii | reverse complement strand
TGACCTTCAATTCTGAATGATAGCTTTGCTGAGTAATGTAATCTCAGTTATAGGTTCTTGCTATTCATCACTTTGAATATTTCTTGCCACTACCTTCTGGCCCGCAAAGTTTCTGTTGAGAAATCAGCTGACAGTCATATGGGTGCTCCCTTGTAGGTAACTAATGCTTTTCTCTTGCCACTTTTAAGATTCTCTCTTTGTCTTTTGCCCTTGGCATTTTAATTATGATGTGTCTTGATGTGGGTCTCTTTGGTTTCCTCTTGTTTGGGACTCTTTACACTTCTTGGACTTGTAAGTCTATTTCTTTAACCAGGTA
>NW_005332370.1:0-222 GCF_000412655.1 Myotis brandtii | reverse complement strand
TATATATATATATATATATATATGGCTAACATGCTAAGTGTCCATCCAACTGGTCACTATGACGCACACTGACCATCACGGAGCAGACACTCAGTGCAGGAGCTGCCATGATGCGCACTGGCCATTTACAAAGAAATGGCACCACGGCCCGCCGACAAACCAACACTCAGCTTCCCCCAAGTAGCACATAGGCCCTGCCACCACCCCAGAGTGACAGCCCAC
>NW_005332369.1:0-260 GCF_000412655.1 Myotis brandtii | reverse complement strand
CATCTTGTGGTGGCCATCTTGTGACCACATGGGGTTGCCATCTTGTGTGAGGGTCAATTTGCATATTACCTCATTATTATATAGGATGTATTCTTTGTTTTTTTCCCATTGACCCCCCTTGGCCCCGAACCCACCCCTCTGTCTTCCCCATACTAT
The DNA here is from genome assembly GCF_000412655.1 of Myotis brandtii. Classification (NCBI taxonomy): domain Eukaryota; kingdom Metazoa; phylum Chordata; class Mammalia; order Chiroptera; family Vespertilionidae; genus Myotis; species Myotis brandtii. The sequence goes on along the minus strand of NW_005332369.1, from coordinate 104 downwards.
TGTCTGTGTCCATGGGCTATGCATGTCTATATATATAAAAAACCAGCAACCGGAACACCGTAACGACCGGAGCAACTGGTCACTATGATGCCCACTGTGGCCAG
>NW_005332368.1:0-306 GCF_000412655.1 Myotis brandtii | reverse complement strand
CCTGTGCACACGCGCTGCCCAGAGGCCCAGAGCGGCCAGGGCAGGGCGGAACACCTGGGTCGTGGCCATGGCCATGATGCAAGCATCCCAGCCGCCACCATCTTTGTAACATCAATTTGCATATTCCCTCCTTATTGGTTGTGGGCAGCGCCATCTTTGTTGTGGAGTGACAGTTAATTTGCATATTCTGTCTTTATTAGATAGGATAACTAACACCTATTTTTCTCAAACTATTCCAAAAATTTCAAGAGGAGGAAGGACTCCCAAGTTTATTTTATGAGGCCAGCATTATCCTAATTCCAAAAC
>NW_005332367.1:0-237 GCF_000412655.1 Myotis brandtii | reverse complement strand
TGGAAGTGGGCCTAAGCCATTAGTTGGACATCCTTAGGGCTGCCACGGAGGCGGGAGAGGCTCCCACCATGGCCGCTGCACTGGCCAGCCATTAGCTGGCTTCTGGCTGAGTGGCTTTCCCCTGTGAAAGCGCACTGACCACCAGGGGGCAGGTCCTGCCTTGAGGGTCTGCTCCCTAGTGGTCAGTGTACATCATAGCGATTGGTCATTCCCAGTCATTCTGCCGTTAGGGTCAAT
>NW_005332366.1:0-274 GCF_000412655.1 Myotis brandtii | reverse complement strand
TGTTTCTCTTTTATTAGTGTAGATATATATATAAAATAAAATATTATAACTTGGAACAGACTACAGAACTTGAGATCTATTCTTTCTCTCCCACCTCATCAGCACCCGTGAGAAGTACAATTCTCCAAAAACACACAAAACTACTAACCCAGTGAAAGAAGTTAGCTTGAAAAGTAGGCAGATAGGGCAGTGGTCCAGCGGGAAACAAAGGCAGGTAGAACATAGACAGGGGCAGAAACGGCAGTTTGAGCAAGCCTAATCACAGAAACCAACC
>NW_005332365.1:0-1403 GCF_000412655.1 Myotis brandtii | reverse complement strand
TTAAGATTATACCTCGCGTGGCTTGGGATAAAGTTTTAAAAAATTAGTATGAATTGACATCTCATTGGCTTTGCAAGAATGCTAGCTCATAGTCTCTTCTAAAAATGTGGGCTGGATGTCAAAAAATCAAGCTGCTTCTTAAAGGAAAGCAGCAATGGCAGTATCATTGGCCTTTCAAGCTACAGTTCCACCAAGCCCATCGGAAGCTCCGTCCCCGCCTTGCACCCACGTTGGCAACAGGTGACGTTCAGGCCATGACACAGCAGGATGCTTTATTTACGTTTCACGTACAATGGCCAGAAAGGAGCTGGCGGAGACACTTACGCCCCAAGTTATATCCTTTTTGCTTTTAAGTGAGATCTTTAAATTAATCTGACTGTCATGAAAGCAGACTTCTAGTTCTGAAATGTTGAAAAATAAATATATTGATGGGTTCCCTGTCAGTTGCTCCCGGCAACAACCAACAGCTGCCGAGAAATAAGGTGTCAGGGCTCCGTGAGAGGGAGCCCGGGGGTGGTGAGTTCCTGGTTGAAAACTGCTGCTCAAAGACTTTACTCCTCTGGCCAATGAGTGAACATATCTCCTAAGACAACACAACTGTGACAGCTGTGGTCCCAAATGCCTTTTAAAAATGCTATAGCGTACATTTTTGCAAAAACACAATCTTATGCGCAATCCCAGGGAACAGCAGATCTATAGGAGCCGTCTGGTGGAGGAGGGGAGAGGAGGAGGAGGAGGAGAAAGCCGAATCCATCCTTTTCATCATCCTGTTCTCTCAAACCGTCTGCCCTCTGGTCCCTCTGTGATGAAGCAGTTTATAAACCACTAGCCTAACGAGGAAAATACTGGATAAAATGGCCCGTTTCGTGTTTGCCAGGAGCTTCCTGTCCCTGGCCACAGAGGAGCAGCAAAGGTGCGCACACACCTGGTTCGGCGAAGTTCCGAAGGGGGTCGTCCCCCATGACCCACCCGTTGTGCGCCATCAGGAAGCAGGCTTTGTCCGGGAGGTGGATCACGGCTTCCTCCGCCGACAGGCTCGCTTCTTCAAACGGGAACGTGAAGTACCTGGGGCGACAGGAGGAACTGTGAAATCCACGCGGAGAAACTCTGAGGAGAGGGTGTGAGTGAGCACTGTGAGCCTTCAAGCTCCTCCCTCGTGGGCAGGACAAGTGAGGCTCGTTGGGCACCATTCATAGGAGATAAATGTCAATGCAGGTGAAAAGTCCGCAGCAGAGTTTGGGAGTAAAGCTCGTAGAATCTGAGGGGCGAGAGGTGCCGTTATAACGGATCTGGTCAGCGCTGTGAATAATAGCTTACAAGGTCTCCTAACTGACTAATAAAGTCACGGAGGTACCGATTTTTTGCTCCACATTAGTCACCTAGCCCCATGGTCAGCAAACCGC
>NW_005332364.1:0-382 GCF_000412655.1 Myotis brandtii | reverse complement strand
CAAGGGCCACCAGCTCCAGGCGCTGGCGGGAAGACACGTTGGCAGGGTCAGCAGGTTCAGCTGTGAGGTTTCCTGTCCGGGTGGGCAGGGAAGACCCCGGTTCTGGGGTGGGACAGGTGGGAGCAGGTGACTGCTGCAGCTGCTTAGAGCGCTCCTTCCCGAGCATCTCCCGCTCCTCTTGCAGACTTCTGCACCCTGAGGCCGAGTCCAGGACTGAGGGTTGGGCACTGGGGACACAGTTGATGGGGGCTGAGGTGAAGCAGGTCTTGGGCTTGGAGAGTGACCGCTCCTCGCTCACCGGGGTTGGGTTGATCCTGCGTGAAGGCCTCGTCCTGCCTGCACCGCCGGGGGGCACCGAGCCCACCGGAGGGAACTCCTCCAG
>NW_005332363.1:0-263 GCF_000412655.1 Myotis brandtii | reverse complement strand
GGGGCATGTCTGACTGCCAGTTTAGGCCCGATTCTTGAGGGATTCAGCCTAAACCAGCAGTCGGACATCCCTCTTGTAATCCGGGCCTGCTGGCTCCTAACTGCTCGCCTGCCTGCCTGATCGCCCCTGATCGCCTCTGCTTGCTGGCCTGGTCGCCCCCTAACTGCCCCCCTGCTGGCCTGGTCTCCCCCTAAATGCCCCCCTGATGGCCTGGTTGCCCCCTAACTGCCCCCTGATGGCCTGGTTTCCCCCTAACTGCCCCC
>NW_005332362.1:0-412 GCF_000412655.1 Myotis brandtii | reverse complement strand
GTCCCTGTTACATGAAACAGGTCAAATGTCACAAGAAATTGAAGCCAGGTCAGGACTTCTGTACTGCAGGTTGGACTAAAGTGTGGGAGTAGTGGAGCAGAGCCAGACAAACCTGGATTTGAATCTTGGCTCGGCCTCTGCTAGATAATAATATTATACATGGTACCTAACTTTTCTGAACTTGTGTTTCACTGCCTGTAAAATGGAAGGAAATAACACCTAAATATTAAAATGGGGTGATGAGAATTAAACTCAATCATGAATGTCAAATACCCAGAACCAAGTCTGGGATGAAGCATACTCAATTGAATGGGAAGTCTTGTTGTAATGTAAGACTAACATTTTTCTCTGTTAAATTAAACAAATTAAAACACGGACCTCCAAAAGCTAATGAGCTATCACTGAAGGGCAG
>NW_005332361.1:0-209 GCF_000412655.1 Myotis brandtii | reverse complement strand
AGGCTTCTGAAGGGATTGAGCAAAAAAGAAAAAAAAAAACAAGAAAAAAACTCATAGACACAGACAACAGTGTGCTGATTGCCGGGGGTGGCAGGTGAAGGCATGGAACATGGTATACAGGGTGGGGTGATAAATGGTGATGGACGGAGACTTGACTTGGGGTAATGAACATACAATTCAGTGTACAGATTATGTGTTGTGGAATTGTG
>NW_005332360.1:0-315 GCF_000412655.1 Myotis brandtii | reverse complement strand
AAAATACAATCTCCCAAAACTGAATCAGGAAGAATCCGAAAACCTAAATCGGCCAATAGCAACTGATGAAATAGAAGCAGTAATAAAAAAAAAAAACTCCCAGCAAACAAAAGCCCAGGTCTGCATGGTTTTACAGGGGAGTTTTACCAAACTTTCAAAGAAGGACTAACACCTATACTCCTCAAATTATTCCAAAAAATCCAAGAGGAGGGAACACTTCCAAGCTCTTTTTATGAGGCCAGCATTATTCTAATTCCAAAACCACATAAAAACACTAAAAAGACAGAGAATTATAAGCCAATATCCCTGATGAAC
>NW_005332359.1:0-242 GCF_000412655.1 Myotis brandtii | reverse complement strand
GCTCAGAGCCAGTGACTGAGCCATGGCTGTGGTAGAGAGTGAGGCCGCAGCTGTGGGTGAGGTGTAAGCTGCAATTTTGGGTCCTGGAGTGGGTGGGCCTTTTTATAAGATGCCGTACATCCCTTGTTTATTTTCTCACTCATCCAGGCATTCTGACCTCCTCACCCTTTCTGGCAAAAGTTCCTTGGCAGAGATTGGTTCATAAATTATTTATTTATTTATTTATTGTTCAAAGTATTACA
>NW_005332358.1:0-212 GCF_000412655.1 Myotis brandtii | reverse complement strand
AGAGGCCTGGTGCACGAAATTCGTACACTGGAGGAGGCGGGTACCTCAGCCCAGTCTGCGCCCTCTCACAGTCCGGGACCTCTTGCTCCTTACCGTCCACCTGCTCTCTGCTCCTTACCACTTGGCTTGCTGCTCCTTAGCACTGCCGCAGAGGTGGAAGAGGCTCCTGCCTCCGCTGCTGTACTCACCAGCCATGAGCCTGGCTTCTGGCT
>NW_005332357.1:0-225 GCF_000412655.1 Myotis brandtii | reverse complement strand
CAGCAGCCTCTCCAGCTGCAGCTGTGGAGCCGGGGGGCTGGCCCAAGACAAAACTGAGGCCCCACCACCGCTGGATAAAGAACCTTCCCTGAAAGCCATGGTGGTTCCTGCCTCAGAGGAGGAGCTGCCTATGGAGGGCCCAGCTCAGGGGCCCGTTGTTGAATGTGGTCACCCTGTCCCAAGGGACAAACCTTGTGTCACCCTCACTCCTTGATCTTTTCCTTT
>NW_005332356.1:0-212 GCF_000412655.1 Myotis brandtii | reverse complement strand
TCAGCCTGGCCTGCACCCTCTCGCAATCCGGGACCCCACAGGGATCAGCCTAAACCTGCAGTCGGGCATCCCTCTCACAATCTGGGACCACTGGCTCCTAACCGCTTGCCTGCCTGCCTGCCTGCCTGCCTGCCCGATCACTCCTAACCGCTTGGCATGCCTGGCTGATTGCCCATAACCATTTGCCTGCCTGCCTGCCTGATCACCCCTAA
>NW_005332355.1:0-413 GCF_000412655.1 Myotis brandtii | reverse complement strand
TTTCTCCTGTCATTTTAATTATTCAACTAGCCATAAGAATCAATATGGGAAGGGGGAGAAGTTCCCTTCCCCCACAACTTCTGAATGTGGAATGAAGACTGTTTCATGTTAAAGGAATTTCAGTCATCAATAAGGAGTTGGAGATATAACTTTTTTTGTGATTAAAAAAGTATTGGAAGCCCTTGCTAGTTTGGTAAGTAGATAGAGCATCAGCCTGCGGCCTGAAAGGTCCCGGGTTTGATTCCAGTCAAGGGCACATGCCAAGGTTTCAGTCTGGATCTCTACCAGTGATGTTTCTCTCTCTTCCTCTTCCTTCCTCTCTGAAATCAATAAGAGTATATATTTTTAAAAAGTAATGGAAGGGGCCCGGCCGGCATGGCTCAGTGGTTTAGTGTCGACTTATGAACCAGGAG
>NW_005332354.1:0-218 GCF_000412655.1 Myotis brandtii | reverse complement strand
GAGCGGGCCTAAGCCAGCAGGTCGTTATCTCCCGAAGAATCCCAGACTGTGATAGGGCACAAGTGGGGCTGAGGGACACTCCCTCCACCCCCTGCCAGTGCACAAATTTTTGTGCACCGGGCCTCTAGTATTAACAATAAATAAAGTTAAAATAAGAAAATCAATTTCATTTACAAAAGCTTCAAAAAGAATAAAATACATTTTTAAATTAAATCTTT
>NW_005332353.1:0-843 GCF_000412655.1 Myotis brandtii | reverse complement strand
TTGCCACTCATGAAGTTATAAACTTACACCTATTAGGGAAAAAAAAATACAGAATTTTTTTTTCCATTGGGAAACTACAATATAACCCTCTTTTTAAAACATCTTAATTTTACTTGTATTTTCCTAGATTATTTTTCTTTAGAATTTTCTGCACTTTCAGCCTCAGTATGCTTTGACCGTCTGCAATGTGAAAACGTATCTAGCCAGCAGGAAATGTATTCTTCCCAGTCCTGATTGAATTCATCTATGGGTCGTTACTGGGTACCTGTTAGGTCACTGGTTCTCAACCTTGGCTGCACATTAGAATCGCCTCATTCGGATGAAACCCAGAAATCAGGATTTTAAAAAGATTCCCAGGTGATTCTAATGTGCAGCCAAAGTTGAGAACCACTGTGTTAGGTGCTCAGCCTTAGGTGAGGGCAGAGGGTGAAGGGGTTAATGCAGGTGTCTTCAGCTGAAATAATAGTGGCAGGAAGCCATGATTCAGGCCCCAAACAAACAATGCGCAGTTCTCTTGGATTGTGTGGTCCATATGGGCAGGTCTTCATTGAAGCTTGTATAGGATACAGTTTATAGCATTGAGACTCATTTTTTATTTCTGGAAGAAAAGGGTGTGTGTTTTTTTGTTTTTGTCTGTTGTTGTTGTTGTTGTTGCAGGGAATTTATTTGTATTCATTCCTTAATGGTGATGCTAAGGTGTCCAGACCACTCATTTTGGACATACACATGTCTTGCATACATTTCTTAAGGCAGACTTAGAGGGAAGGAGTCCTATCTGTCATAATTATCTGGTTATCCCTGACTTCGGGGCATCTGTTAACCTTCCCATTTACTCTGATGGGG
>NW_005332352.1:0-1293 GCF_000412655.1 Myotis brandtii | reverse complement strand
TTTCAATGTGCATGAATCTGTGCACTGGGACACTAGTCCTTTAATAAGTACCTGGGTAGTTTTGATGTGAACGGTCTATGAACTTCAGTTTGAACAATACTTCCCTGAGCCACAGTGCCCTCCTCCCAGTCCAGAGACCACGAAGTGGCAGGCACATATGAGAGAAGATGTTGGTAAGAGGGCACCTTGGAGACCAGAGACAGCCAAATTTAAATTGTAAGAATTACATGCAAGGAATGGTGGTCTCCTGACTCTTTCAGATCACCCCAGCAGCCTGCAAACTGTTAAATCTAAAACGACAGCCTGGTGGTTGGGTAATTCTGAACAGAAGGGTAAGTGGGAGACTGTGTTGGGTGAAGACTGGGCCCGTTACCCCTACCCACTCCATGCATCATTAACTATGCCTTCTCACATGGGCACGGCATTCTAGAACTTTTGCCTATGATATCCTATTCAATCTTTTCATGAAAACTTTATAAAATGCATATGGTTTTCCTTTTTTATATACCAGAAAGCAGAAGCTCAGAAAGGTCGTGTGCCTTACCTCCGAGGTCTCACAGCTGGTAAGTGGCAGCTGTGGTCTGAAATCCTGGTCTCTTTTCATTAATTCAAATGCTTTGTCAGTGCATCATGACTGTTGACCAGTGACCCAGGAGGGACCCAGCACCACACAGGCACCATGAACAACAGAAGGTGTGAAGACAGTATCCTTGACCTTGAATGGGTTATAATTGTGTTGGACGATTGGGGTAACACAGAGAATAACACCCAGTAGTATGGCTGACACAAAGAGAAAAGGACATGCTCAGCCACAGCTTTGCATAACAGGGTATATGTCTGTGCCTGTGACTCAGAAGCAGCACCCAATGTGTGGGTGCGCCACCCCCAAAGGCAAATTTCCTCAGGCCACTCCTCTGCTTGTGGTCCTTCCATGGATCCCCCTGCTCTTAGGGTCAAGTCCAGAACCCACCCGCTCTCTAGCCTCACCTTGTGCCATACTTCCCATCTCCTGCTGCTGCTTCCCTAGAAGACTTCTTCCCTGCCACACACCTGCCACCCCTATCTCCTCTCACTGGGAAGCTCTTACCCACCCTCAAGGTCTCAATGTAACCTTCCTGCTTCAGAGAGTCCTTTATTGCCCCCTTACCTTATTAGATGCCCACACAGCATCTTGGGCTTTTTATTTGAAGAACTCATTGCAAATCTAATTGGCATCTATTATTAGTCCTCCCTGCTATATTATAAGCTCTATAGGTCCCAGATATTATATCCCCAGTATCCAGAGACCAGCAC
>NW_005332351.1:0-236 GCF_000412655.1 Myotis brandtii | reverse complement strand
AACATTTAAAAATTAATCAATACAGGGAGAGCACGCTAGGTTTTTAAGGGTAGAAATTTTAGTGGAGTCCCCAGGGGAGGATCTCAATAGAATATGCATCGACTTTTCAGGTTTGTCCTTTCAGGGTCATGGTCTCCACTGATTGGTCAGCACCAGGGTAAGGGCTCATTTGTCGGTGCAGCTGGTCCTGATGTGAGCTGTGTCTGGTTTTGCTGCTTTTCTGGGCCTGGAGCTGA
>NW_005332350.1:0-464 GCF_000412655.1 Myotis brandtii | reverse complement strand
TCATCATCATATAATGTGTTTTTGTCGCTCAAATGAAATTTATTATTTCTTCAACGTTTTTCACATACGTACACCTTAAGAGATATCAAATAGGCATAACATGTTCTCAAAAAATTAGGGTTGGCACACAGAAGAATTTTGAGTCAGAGATTTTGCTGGTTTTGGCACGCACTCACAAAAAAGGTTGCCCACCCCTGAACTAGGAGATCACAATTTGATTCTTTGTTAGGACACCTGCACTGGTTGCAAGCTCAATCACCAGTGGGGGTTCGTGCAGGAGCCAGCTGATCAATGACTCTCTCTCACCATTGATGTTTTTGTTTCGTTTTTTTAAAAATATATTTTATTAATTTTTTTACAGAGAGGAAAGGAGAGGTAGAGGGAAAGCGAGTTAGAAACATCCATGAGAGAGAAACACCGATTCAGTTGCCTCTTGCACGCCCCTTACTGGGGATGTGCCCGCA
>NW_005332349.1:0-232 GCF_000412655.1 Myotis brandtii | reverse complement strand
GTAGTATTCCATTGTATAGATGTACCACAGTTTTTTTGTTTGTGTGTTTGTTTTTTTAATTAATTCTCCTTTATCAGGAAGAGATCAACGAAGGCCCACATGGTAGTAGTACATTGCTTTAATATCTGATTCAGACACTTTATATTTGTCTTTTTTTTTAATTGTTTAAAGTATTACCGATAGTAGTACATATGACTCCTTTTTTTTCCCCCATTGACCTTCCCCCAGCCTC
>NW_005332348.1:0-209 GCF_000412655.1 Myotis brandtii | reverse complement strand
AAAGGGTAATATGCTAATTAGACCAACATCTTCCGGACATCATTGCAGACGTCCTTCCTGACGAAGCCCTGGCTGGAGGGAAGCCAGCCTGGGTCCCGGGTCCTGGGTCCCTACCAGCAGCCAGAGGAGGGAAGCCCGGGTCCAGGGTGCCAGAGGGAAGCCAGTGCTGGCTGCCCGGAGAAGGAAGGCCTACTCTTGCATGAATTTTC
>NW_005332347.1:0-722 GCF_000412655.1 Myotis brandtii | reverse complement strand
ATTGTTCTCCATACGAACAACTGTAAGCCTACTTTTGCCCTTGCCTGTATTTATACTATGAAACAGCAGTCTATTCTATGTCCAAATTTTATTCCGTTCTTAGAACTGAGTTACTAATATACGACATTCAGTCTTGTGTGTTCATAATCTACTCTCAATAACAGTGAATTCTGGGGCATTTGTAGAAACTTACTCGGAGTGCTGGCCTGGCTTTTCTCTCCTATCATCCTTTCCTTATTAACAATGAAGAACGTGAGCAGCTCATCGACTTTCTATTGCCTCGGGTTGCTGGAGAATGATGAGCGATATGTATAAATAAGAGCTCATTAAAGAATTTGAGAGTCCTTTATTTAAAGAGACTGGGATAACATTTAGCTCCCCATCATCTTAATATTCTGTAAAATCATCTTCTACATTTATTTACCAAAGTTTGGGGTCAGGGTCTATTTTCATAATTCCAAGAGGCTTTTTGTAGCTTCCTGTATCCTGGGGAGTAAGTGCCATGCTGTCCAAATTGACCCCCCCGCCCCCGCCCCAAAGCTTCACAAGGCACCTTGTTTCCTACGATACACAAGGTCACAAATCTACAGCACGGATGAGGAAAAGTAGCCAACCAATGCCCAGTCACAGGAGGTCCCGACGCATTTAAAAAATGTTCCCAACTGATTTTAATTTACTAAAATTGCAATAAAGCAAGACATTACACTAATTTAGATGTAATA
>NW_005332346.1:0-415 GCF_000412655.1 Myotis brandtii | reverse complement strand
CTTTTCAGTAATAATGTATTAATAATGAAGGTCCAGTAGCCCGGGGGAGACTGGCTTAACTTTCTGATAGAGGAGGGGGCTAGTGTCATTTCCCGAATCAGCAGTAAGCTTAGATATTATCTCTGAGGAAAGAATGTGGCGGTTTTAAATTCAAATAGCTACGGGCTTACTTCCAAAGTCTTTGGCAACTTAAAACTTTGGAATTTGCTGAAGTAAATAATGAAAATTTATTAAATATGTAGATATTTTGAAATGACAAAATACTGAAATATTAATCTGAGTTTGCCTCGTATGAAAAATCTAGAGGATAGAATTGAATCTATTAATTAAATATGTCATGTATTTCATTTGAAATATATCCTTAAAAATAAAAATATATTACTGTGGACGAAAGGGGCCACATGCTGACCTGACA
>NW_005332345.1:0-276 GCF_000412655.1 Myotis brandtii | reverse complement strand
ACAGGTAGGGTCCCTCGGCCTGGCTGGTGATCAGGGCCAATCAGGGCCTATTGGGGCCCTCCAGCTGCTGGACGGGGCCTCCCTTCCCTGGCTGCCGGCTACCGGCCAGGGCCTTCTTTCATTCCGTGCCACCCCCTGGTAGTCAGCACACTTCATAGTGAGCGATAGAACTCATGGACTCCCAGTCAAACTTCTGCGAGGACACTCTGCATATTAGCCTTTTACATATATAGACTAGAGGCGTGGTGCACGAAATTCGTGCACAGGGATGGGGGT
>NW_005332344.1:0-280 GCF_000412655.1 Myotis brandtii | reverse complement strand
CATGTGCGGCGGTTCCGGGGCACAGAAACAGGGAGCCGACAGCGCGGGAAGGACAAAGGGGGGCAGTGGGGCAGCAGGGCACGGCGGGGAATGGCAGGGCAGGCCAGTGAGGCCAGGCTCACCATGGTTCCGAAGAGGTGGCCACTCACGCTACTCCCTCATGACTCGCGGCCGGGATCCGAGGGGGAGAGAAGCCGGATGTGACGCCACACGCTCTGCCGCAGGGGGCGGAGCCTCTTTCGGCGTGCCGCTCGGGCGGAAGGGGAGGGGGCAGGGACGT
>NW_005332343.1:0-240 GCF_000412655.1 Myotis brandtii | reverse complement strand
TCCTGCACGAATTTCATGCATCAGGCCTCTAGTCTATCATAATAAAAGCATAATATGTGAATTAGACTTCCTTCCAGATGAAGCTTCAGTGAGTGGGGACTGAGGCAGAGGCAGTGGCGGGCAGAGGCAGGGGCAGGGGCAGGGACCAAGGCCTTTGCACAAATTGTGTGCATCGGGCCTCTAGTAAAAATATATTAAAAAAAGGCCCCACCCGGCCCACCTCCAGCTCCCACCCGGCCC
>NW_005332342.1:0-770 GCF_000412655.1 Myotis brandtii | reverse complement strand
CATTTGCATATTACATCTTTATTATATAGGATGATTTTTCTACTACATCTCAGAAATTCTGATATACACCCTCCTTTCAAAATTATATACTATCAATGCAGATTGTGAATCATTGATATAACTCAATTTTCTAATTTTATAGATTTTAAAAATGGCCCAAAGTTAGTAACTTGCCCAAGGTTAAACCACTGCTTATGAAAGGTACATAACTAAAATCTGAATTTTGTTTTGTGTGTTTTTTAATTTCCAAACTGGGCCTCTGAAATAAAACTGGGTCCAGAACTTGGGCCTCTTTGCTTCTAGTTCAATTTGTCCATGCTATCCTTGAATATTGCCTCTAAGTTCCACAACCCAATTACCCCAAAACCACCACCCTGCCAACTAGACCACATAATAGTGACTACAAAAGTCAATCTAGCCCCTGTAAGTTGTTTCCAAACCAGAATGACAATAGCTGAATATGCAACTCACCAATGTCTGGAAGCTATTAAGATCAGCAAGTTTCCACTGAACACCTGCTGTGTGCAATTCACTGGTGGTTAGATACCATTAAGATCAACACCCCTTTATGCACACCTCTTGTGTTGGACTAGTTCCTGAAGATATAAATATAAACCCTATCGGAGTTAGCATAAAACTATTATTTGAAAAAGATTTCCCAACCTCTACTGATTTCTTTTTCATACTATAACAAAAACAAAAAATAAGGTTATTTTTTTCTCCCTATGCCTTACTAATTTCTGTGACACTGGTGGGGGCAGCAGTCTATA
>NW_005332341.1:0-390 GCF_000412655.1 Myotis brandtii | reverse complement strand
CCCTGGGCGCAGGCTCCTGTGAGTTCTGAAGCGTGCTACCCCCTGACCGGCCCAACACCTTAGCCCGGGGCACTGCAACCATGCAAGCAGCAGACACGTGAGCAGCCCAATCCTGTCCAAGGAGCAGCAGCCCCAGGAGCAGCTTGCCCCAGACCTAAGAGCAAAAGACTCACGTGGCCTGGCCCTGTCCAAGGAGCAGCAGCTGTCAGCTGTGTGAGCAGCCTGCTCCCTCATCCAAGGAGCAACAAACACGTGAGCAGCCAGCCACGTCTGAGGAGCAGCAGCCACACAAGCAGCCTGCCCACGATTGAGCGACAGCCCCACGCAGCCCGCCCCCATCCGAGGAGCAGCAACTGTGCAGCCCACACCCTCCTCCTGTCTGAGGAGCAG
>NW_005332340.1:0-219 GCF_000412655.1 Myotis brandtii | reverse complement strand
TGGTTGAATAGGTACAAAGTTTCAGTTTTGAGAGATGGTAAGAATTCTGGAGACAGAATGTGCAACTGTGTAAATGTGCTTAACACTATTTTATTTATTGATTAGAGGCCTGGTGCATGACATTTGTGCACTGGGGTGGGGAGGGGTGGTCCCTCAGCCTGGCCTGTGTGCTTTAGCAGTCTGGGAGCCCTCAGGGGATGTCCCACTGACGGCTTAGGC
>NW_005332339.1:0-309 GCF_000412655.1 Myotis brandtii | reverse complement strand
TTCTTGCAGGAATCCTCCTGCAATGGGCTTCTAGTGTATTATATGATTCTGTCTGCTTAGGGCGCATGAATCCTTTTTTGGGGCATCCAGATGACTTTGAGGGTGACTGCTGTAGCAAGGCACATGCCTTTTTGCAAATTAGAGGGTATTTAGATTGTGCAATAAATGGTATGGAAATATTTAATTAAGTTGGGAATTCATTTGCATCATCAAAGAAATTTTAACATTACAGTTATCAATGATAGAAAAGGAAAACCTATTCAATTAAAGACAGGCTCTCAGCTGTGTGACAATTTTTGCATGGTTGTA
>NW_005332338.1:0-435 GCF_000412655.1 Myotis brandtii | reverse complement strand
ACCGGCTCTCCCGCTGGGAGATCGGGGCTGGTGGGGCGACCGCAGTGGTCCGCCAGCACTCATGCCCACAACCGGCTCACGCCAGTGGTCGCCATCGGAAAGCCGGGCCACAGGTAAAGCGACACCCCCTGGCCGGCTGCCTGCGGCCCGTGATCCCCATGGCGATAGGAGGGAGAGAGAGCCAGGGCGCAGGCCAGCCGGAAAACCCGGGCCACCTTTGCCGTGCGAGAACTATGCAGCTGGGATAGGGGCGTGGGGACGCTGTGAGCAGGACGGGAGCTTCCTGGGGTTTGTGTCAGGCAGCCGAGAGCAAGGTGGAACTATGCAGCCAGGAGAGGGGCACCTGGCCGCTGGGAATAGGGTGGGAACTTCCCGGGGTGGGTGTCAGTCAGCCGGGTGTGGGGCCGGAACTTCTGCCGAGTTGCCATGGCAATG
>NW_005332337.1:0-237 GCF_000412655.1 Myotis brandtii | reverse complement strand
TGTACAGCCGATCTTTCAGCTGCTCCACCACGTTGCTTAGGTACTTCGTGAGCGCGGGGTCCGTGGTGGCCAGCAAGGTGAGCCCGTACTTCTGCACACGAGTGAAGGTTTCGGACGGGTAAATGCCGCGCTGATACAAAATGCTGTTGATGCCAAATGAGAAGAACTCGGCCACGATGCCCTGCTCCTGGGACAGCTGCTGCGCCATGGCCAGGCCCGCCGCGCCCCCGCACCAGG
>NW_005332336.1:0-539 GCF_000412655.1 Myotis brandtii | reverse complement strand
AAAATCCCAGCTTTGCCACTCACTTGCTGTGTGCACTTGGGCAAGTTACTTAGATGCTCAGTGCTTTCATTTTCTTATATGTAAAATGGAGAAAATAATAATACTCTTTCAGGTACAGGAAATAGAGGCCTCTTCACTCTATCATAATGGATGGAATATTTCATTATACCACCAGAGGATGCTGTTTGCAAAACTGCTATCACAGGTTAACTCCCATTTTTGCCATTTGTTTTTATTATTTAATCAAGACTTTTATCACATTAATAAGTGACAAAATATCAAGATACTGATATAAGTGTGCTGCTTATGGATTCATGTCCTAGCATCAACATATTTCTAGAGTGTGTACTCTAAAAAACACACAATTCTAAAAATTTTATCTCTAATAATGTTGACTAATTTGAATGACCTAAAATTTCTTAAACCAAATAATTTTAAAACATAATTAATCTTATGGAATTTTAAAACATAATTAAGACACTGAGTAACTCCTGGTACTTACATAATAACTTACCCTGTCCATATCATGAAAGATGCTT
>NW_005332335.1:0-493 GCF_000412655.1 Myotis brandtii | reverse complement strand
GTCACAATCCTGTCTATGAAGTGAAAATCCCCCCATGTTGTAACAATAATGTCTGTGAAGTCACAATCCTGTCTATGAAGTAACAATTCTGTCTATGAAGTCACGAGACTGTCTATGAAGTAACAATCCTGTCTATGAAGTCACAATCCTGTAAATGAGGTCACGATCCTATCTATGAAGTGAAAATCATCCCATGAAGTAACAATCCTGTCTATGAAGTCACAATCCTGTAAATGAGGTCACGATCCTATCTATGAAGTGAAAATCATCCCATGAAGTAACAATCCTGTCTATGAAGTCACAATCCTGTAAATGAGGTCACGATCCTATCTATGAAGTGAAAATCATCCCATGAAGTAACAATCCTGTCTATGAAGTCACAATCCTGTATATGAAGTCACGATCCTTTCTAAGATGTGAAAATCCCCCCATGAAGGCACAATCCTGTCTATGAAATGAAAATCCCGCCATGAAGTAGCAATCCTGTCTATGA
>NW_005332334.1:0-215 GCF_000412655.1 Myotis brandtii | reverse complement strand
TGATGAGAGCGAATCATTGATTGGTTGTCTCCTGCACGTCCCACACTGAGATCGAGCCCACAACCCTGGCATGTGCCCTGACCAGGAATTGAACCGTGACCTCCTGGTTCATAGGTTGATACTCAACCGCTGAGCCATGCAGGCCAGGCTTAAAGTAATTCTTTTATGGCAATTACATGATCATTCTTATTGTGCCATTTGCACTGTGTTTGTTC
>NW_005332333.1:0-210 GCF_000412655.1 Myotis brandtii | reverse complement strand
CCTCCCTTCTCCACTGCCTCGGCTCCCTCCCTTCTCCACTGTTTTGCTCCCTCCCATCTCCGCTGCCTCGCTCCCTCCCATGTCCACTGCCTGGGCTCCTTTTCCTTCTCTGCCGCTTTGTTCCTTTCTGTAGCCCCTGGCTTCCTTCTACACTGTCTTCAGTCTTCGCTCCCCTCCTGTGTATGCAAATTAACTGCCATCTTTGTTGGG
>NW_005332332.1:0-239 GCF_000412655.1 Myotis brandtii | reverse complement strand
TATGAGGTAGAAACTCTATTTTAATTCTAAGCCTATTTCAAATAAGGTTGGTACAGTCCCATAATAATAGAGATGTATTAAGAGACACAAAGATGTTCATGGTGATATCCTATATAATAAAAGAGAAACATGCAAATTGACCATCCCTCTGCTATGCTCAAACCACACCCACCGGCCAATCAGGAGCGAGTATGCAAATTCTCCCAACTAAAATGGCGGCAGCCATGGAGCTGGAGTGA
>NW_005332331.1:0-268 GCF_000412655.1 Myotis brandtii | reverse complement strand
GGGGTCTGGCCAATCAGACTGAGCAAGATGGGCTGGATATGCCCTGGAGCCCTTCCCCTGCTGGCCAACCTCCCACTCCCTTCCCGGCCCTGATCATGAACCTGTGGGGTCCCTTGGCCTGGCCTGCACCCTCTCGAAATCTGGGACCCCTCAGGGGATGTCAGAGAGCTGGTTTCAGCCCAATCCCACAAGCAAGGCCGAGGGACCCCACGGGTGCACGAATTCGTGCAACGGGCCTCTAGTTTATGTGTGTGTGTGTGTGTGTGTG
>NW_005332330.1:0-485 GCF_000412655.1 Myotis brandtii | reverse complement strand
ATATATATATATGAAGAGCCAGGGTTCGTAATGACCAAAGGCTCAACCTAACACCAGAAGTCAGTGCTGGGTTGCCACGGCAGTGACCCAGCACTGACTGCCGAGGGGACTGTGGATTAGGCCTGGAGACAGGCCTGCAGAGAGAGAGGCAGAGTCTTTTCTGCAGCCTCAGTGGCAGCTGTTGATCAGCTGTTGCCTCTCTCTTTCTCGCCAGGCTTCACCAGCAGTGGCACTTCTGTTTCTCTCTGGGCCTCTGTGGTGCTGTTGATCAGCCCTGCCTCTTTGATCAGGCCCAGAGATAGGCTCGGAGACTCTGACTGGCATAGAAACCGACCAATCAGAACCAAATCTGGTTGAAGTGCCAGGAGCCAATGGCTGCTTAGGAGGCGGAGCTTTTGACACTGACTTGCATTGAACCGATCAATCAGAACCTAATCTGGTTGAACTACAAGGCAGAACCTAAGGTGGGGGCTGAGGAGGGGTTT
>NW_005332329.1:0-227 GCF_000412655.1 Myotis brandtii | reverse complement strand
TATTGTTGAAAGTATTACATACGTCCCCTTTTTCCCCCATTGACCCCTTATAGGTCCTCCGTCCCCCACCCCAGGCCTCCACCACCCTATCATGTGTGTCCATGGGTTATGCATATATACACACAAGTTCTTTGGTTGATCTCTTCCCATCTTCCCACCCACCCCCACCTTCCCTGATGATATAATTTTTAAAAATAATCTTCCCTACCCTCATGGAACCCAAACTC
>NW_005332328.1:0-230 GCF_000412655.1 Myotis brandtii | reverse complement strand
GCTGCCTCTTGAATGCACCCTACTGGGGATCGAGCCCGTAACCATAACGGTAACTGGAGTATGTGCCCCAGCCAGGAATTGAACCTGAGCCTCTTGGTGCATGGGATGACACACCACCAACTAAGCCACACTGGCCAGGGCGCCAATTTATCTTTTTTTTTTTTTTAAGGTTTTTATTGATTTCTTTTCTTTTTTTTTCTTTTCTTTTCTCTTCTTTTCTTTTCTTTTCT
>NW_005332327.1:0-306 GCF_000412655.1 Myotis brandtii | reverse complement strand
AAAATGACAAGTATCCACAAGACAAAGAAAGAGCCCAGCAGAACACAGCAACGGCTCCCTTCCGTATCTCTTTTTAAAAGAGTGGTGGTGGTGGATATTTTCCCATTGGTTTTTAGAGAGAATGGAAGAGAGAGAGAAAGACAGCGAGAAACATTGATGTGAGAGAAATACATCTATTGGTTGCCTTCTGCACGCGCCCTGACCAGGGCCCTGCAACCAAGGTACATGCCCTTGACCAGAATCAAACCTGGGACCCTTTGGTTCAAAGACTGACTACCCACTGAGCCAAACCAGCTAGGGCACTGT
>NW_005332326.1:0-968 GCF_000412655.1 Myotis brandtii | reverse complement strand
CCCTGACTGGGAATCCAACTGGGACCTCCTGGTTCATCGGTCAATACTTAACCACTAAGCCACACCAGCCAGGCTAAAGAGACATTCTTAAGAGGAACTTAACTTCCGTAAGTACCTAGGAGAAAACATTTCTCTCCTGATTCATATTCATTCTCTTTCATTCTCTATCTCTCTCTGATTATCACAAAGTTCTGTAAGGAAACATGTCAGATGTTCATCATGAAGTGTTTCTATGAACAGAGAGAACAGTTACAGAAATCATAGGAAACAAAGTAGATGGAAACAGCAACATGGATAGATTTTTAAAACAGCACAGAGTAAATTATGTAAAATGAAAGTAGCATGTATGTAAATTGAAATATATAGACCATAAAACCTCACTACATTGTTATAATATTATATACCAATCCATGAATACATGTTTATATACCTCAGCCATTGCCTGTAAGGAAGTGGAAAGGAATCAAGGGTGTGAATGAAACATGGAAAGGACCTCACAGAGACAAATGTTGTTGGATGCTATGAACTGAGAAGCTCTTTACTTGATGTTAAATTATATGTTAAATATAATTTTGTGTCTTGGTTCCTGATTTATCAACACTTATGGGCTTGGTGGTTCTAATTTTTAAATTGTATTTTCCTATCAACTTCATTTTTCTTATTATTTTAGTGAGTTCTGTATGTGAGCTTATTCTTTGGAGGTTTGGGAGGAAAAGATTCTAAGATGTGGACTTAAAGTGAGTTCCTCCATGAATAATGCTGCAATGATCATGAAAATATCTTGCTAAGTGAAATAAATCAGACAAAAAAATATTAAGAACCATATGACTTCACTCATATGAGGGATATAAAACTGAAAGCAACAAATGAACAAGCAATAAAAACAAACAAAATCTCATAGACACAGGCAATAGTGCAGTGGTTATAAGAGGGAAGAGGGGTAAAGGGAACAGGAGGACAAATATATG
>NW_005332325.1:0-566 GCF_000412655.1 Myotis brandtii | reverse complement strand
TCTGTGAAGTTGAGCCAAAGACCAACTCCTCTGATCTTCTATTTCCTGATCCATCTACTTATAAAATTAAACCACTTATTTCACCCACATTCCTTTGAAGGTGATGAGTGGAAAAATGATTTTTCTGTCCTTTTGTGAGAGATTCTAAAAAATTGGCTTATAATTTGAACAACAGCAACAACAAAAATAGAAGAAGAAGGAAGGAAGAAAGGAAGGAAGGGAAGAAAAGAGAAATGTATAATATGATTGAGAGTATGAACCAATCAGTCAGAGTATTTCACCATGTTTTTAGCATGGTCTTGAGCAATTATGATTAACACAACTATGTATCAATCAGTATTATATCTATATATATAAAAGCCAAGCAACTGGAATAATGGAACAACCAGAACACCCGGAACGACCAGTTGCTATGATGCACACTGTGGTGGCCAACAGGCCTGATGGGGGCCCCCGATTGGCACACCCTAATGGCCCACGGCCCCTCCTCCCAGTCCCCTATCGGCCCCCTACCCCGATGGGGGCGGGGCCAGTGGCCAACCTCCCCCCTGCCAGCCCAGCCCCAA
>NW_005332324.1:0-205 GCF_000412655.1 Myotis brandtii | reverse complement strand
ATGATATAGCAATTACACATCTGGGTATTTATCCAAAGTAAATGAAAACACTAACTCAAAAAGACATATGCACTCCCATGTTAATTGCAGTATTATTTACAGTAGCCAAGATATGGAAGCAACTTAAGTGTCCACCAATGGATGAATGAATGAAGAAATTATATCTACAATAATAAAAGCGCAATATGCTAATTAGACCAGATGG
>NW_005332323.1:0-323 GCF_000412655.1 Myotis brandtii | reverse complement strand
TAGTAGAAGAAGAGAACAAGCAAGAAGAGGAAAAACAAAAGTATAAAAAAACAAAACCAAAAAAACAACAACAACCTATCAAATAAGCAACAACAAGAAGAAAAAAATTGGCTAGCGAAGAAAGAGAAAAAAGAAGGGTGCATGGACTTGGAGCAGGGGAGGGGAAGTTAGATATATGAGTAAGCCAACAGAGACTTCTATAATAGTAATGTATCAATAAAGCAGATAAAGAAGATCAATTTTTAGCCAGGAGTGAAAAGAAAGAAGAGAGCCCTAGCCGATTTGACTCAGTGGATAGAGCATCAACCTGCGGACTGAAGGGT
>NW_005332322.1:0-279 GCF_000412655.1 Myotis brandtii | reverse complement strand
CCGGCATCAGCAGCAGGTGTGAGCATGGGGTGGGACCGCGCCATGTGGGAGCAAAGAATTTCCAGTAACTACTAGAGGCTCGCCCCGGATGACAGCGACCAGTGCCTCGCCTTTGTCTGGTGTCCCTGCTCACCTTCTCCACCATCCCGCTGCAGCCAACGCCTTCCATGTTGCACACAGGCCCCCTGGTGGGGAGCGCACGTCATAGCGACTAAGTGTTTGGTTGTTCCATTTGTTCCACTGTTCGTCTATTTGCATATTAGCCTTTTATTATATAGG
>NW_005332321.1:0-209 GCF_000412655.1 Myotis brandtii | reverse complement strand
TCGCCGCCTACCCCGAGGACATCTGCTGGTGAGCCCCCGGCCCACGAGGGCCGCATCCCAGTGCTCAGGAGCCACACGTGTCTCGTGGCTACGGTGTCGGACAGTGCAGCCTGAGGTCAAGGGTCACCTGCTTCGTTAGCCTGGGGACACATTAAAAGTGAAAAACAACAAAAAAAAGGTTGAAATTAATTTTCGTAATAGTATCTATC
>NW_005332320.1:0-252 GCF_000412655.1 Myotis brandtii | reverse complement strand
GCGACCAGCTGTGGCAGCCGAGGGCGGGGCCTCTGCTGGCTCCCAGGTGCTGAGGGAGCCTGGCAGGGGCCCAATCACTCAGGCGGGGGGCGGGGGGGACAGGGACTTGGGGACCCAAGTGTTACCCAGGGCCCAGAGGTCAACTGGGACCTGCCCTTCCACACCAGATGCTCACACTACAATCGCTGGCCAGGCATAGGGACAGCATCCATGCGTGAATTTCGTGCACTGGGCCTCTAGTCCTATATAATA
>NW_005332319.1:0-858 GCF_000412655.1 Myotis brandtii | reverse complement strand
ATTCTAATCATCTCAGATGAGCAAAAACCATTATAAACCCGAGATGAAACTTAGTAGTCATTAAAGAAAATATTAATACATTTGACTCTTTAAAAAATTCCTTATTACAAAATAGCCATAAATAACATCAAGAGAGATATGAGGGCATGGAAGAATGTGACTCATATCATGGGCAAAGGAATAAACAGCTAAATAAGTAAAGAGATCTACCAAATAATTGTTAAATGCCTAATAAAACACCAGTCAAGGTTATAAATAGGTAGTGTGCATAAAACTAAATAAATTATAAGCATATAGAAGTCTGTTTAATTTAATTCAAAATTCGATAACATGTAAATAACAGTTATATTGTTTTACATCTCCAAATGGCAAAATATTTGAAACTTATTAAAATATTACTTAATGGGTGTTGGGAAAAAGTTGATCTTCTACTTTACAAATTTGGGGTACAAATTGGTAATACCACCTCTAAATAAAGGAACAATGCGTCGTGATCTTAGCAATTACTTCTAGAAATAGTTTTGAAGCTTCCAAATGGACAAAATGAGCTTGGTAAAGTTTATGCATCCCAACATTGCTCAGACACACTCCAAATGTAAAAGAAAAAAAATGTTTATACAAGATATAAGATGTTCTATACAGAAAGATATGGGATAAAAGAATATCACAATATATTGTTCAATAAAAAAGAGTATTGAGTATGATATCATTTGGATTTTAAAAGCCTATCATTGTGGAAGAATCTGGAAGAACATACAAGACTTGATGATGGTGGTTGCCTCCAGAGAGGAATAGTAGGTTGTGGTAAATTTTATTTAATTTACTGCATAGAATTTGATAATTTTAAATATTAAATTT
>NW_005332318.1:0-512 GCF_000412655.1 Myotis brandtii | reverse complement strand
GCATATGACAGGAGAAAAAGCAGAAAGGGAGAAAGGGCCAGTAACCCCACCTAGAATAAGAGCTGTCCAACCCTGTCTTCATTGATAAACTGCCTAGTATGTTAGCCATCCCTGCCCATCCCCCATATGAACCATTACGTTAGTTTAACCTTAAAAAAAGGGTCCCTCGGACACCAGTTTGTTCCAGGAAATGGTAAGCTACAGAAAACCTCCGCCCCTCACACCCACACTTCTTCCTCTTCTGAAATGCCCTCAAACAGCTCACTTGCCCCCTTGAAGCCAACCAAGGAATGTGGCTTAAATCCAAACAGAGAGGCTCTTCCACTTCCAAAACTCCACCTTAATAGAATGCTTGCCAGTCAGAGGCCTTTTACTCTCTTAACTTATTCTCCTTCTTACCCTTAAAACTCCTGCTGAAATTAAAGTGATGACCAGTGGGTGCCCTGGTATCTGAATAAACAGCCTTTGCTCATTATGTCTCTAACACAGTTTTGCCTTTGACATTATAAAAC
>NW_005332317.1:0-241 GCF_000412655.1 Myotis brandtii | reverse complement strand
TCAGGGCCGGATCGCTCTCCCACGGCCCCAGGAGCCGGGCGTTCGCCTCTTCCGGGTCGGGGACTTGGAAGAGAACCACTTCCCGTGACGGAGCTACGTCACTTCCTCTCACGCTCGGCGTCTGGGTGGTGGGTCCCCACGCGCGTTCAACATGCGTATAGAAAAGTGTTACTTCTGTTCCGGGCCCATATACCCGGGCCACGGCATGATGTTCGTCCGCAACGACTGCAAGGTGAGGTGG
>NW_005332316.1:0-1065 GCF_000412655.1 Myotis brandtii | reverse complement strand
AAAATATCCCCAAGATAAGTAGGGTTGGACAAAACAACAACAACAAAAAACACCACACGTTGAACTGCAAAATAGATGCAGGAGGTTCAACTGATACAATGGTGAGCTCTGGGGCTCAGATAGCCTTTAGGATTTATCTTATTCAAAGCAAGGGTTTTAGGCCTTTGTACCCACCTGTCAACCTGTCATTAGATGAGTTCAGTACCCAGGAGAAAACATAGCCTTGAAAATGGCAGCCACTTTGGGCCAACGGTATTTCCTATGGAGGCACTTAGTTGTGAGGAGCCAACATTTTTGGCAACTGAAGAAATGAATGTCTCATTCTCAAGAAGAGAATTTCAGTGGCAAATATAGCATATTTTGCATCTATGAAGTGATTGCATAGGTGTGATAATTTTGCCAAAATTAATTGACTGGAAACAATGCTTTTTGAATTTGTAGACGTGTATTTTTTTAAATAAGAATATTAGAAATTGGAAAACAAAGAGTATGCCAATCATTGTAAAAACTTAAGAGTAAACTGTAAATTTACACCAAGAGATAGCAAAAACATTGGGGTGAGATGCAATTCAAAGTGTTGCAGTGTCACTTTTTATGAAGTTCTATTTCGCTTACCTAATTTGCAATATTTTGTTTGCTTATGTCAGCTAAATGAATGAATAACTGAATGTAGTTCTATACTTTATTTCTTTGGAATTTGTTTCCTCTTTGTATTTGTTCTTGAATTATGAAAAAGAATTATCTGATTATATATTACCCTCTACTGATTCTTTTATCTATCTATAATCTATTATCTAGCTCCATATCTATCTCTCTATCTATCATCTATCTATCATCTATGTATCACCTATCTTCTATCTATCTATAAATCATCTATCATCTATCATTATTGACCATTATATTTCTGGACATACATTAGTATTTATTACTCATTTTCCCTTTCTTCTATTGGCACTGTTTATGGTTTTTGGAAGAACACCACAGAGAGGTAGGCAAGGGCAGGCAAATTCTGCCTTGTGCGTATTAGCAGACTGACATATCATGTGGAGGAACATGTGTTCTTTA
>NW_005332315.1:0-627 GCF_000412655.1 Myotis brandtii | reverse complement strand
CATGAAGCACTCAGAAGAGTAGCGTTGCCATAGGTAGTTATGAACAAGGAAGGAAGCAAAGGGAATCGGACATGGAGCTAGCACCACGCTTTCACAGGGTCAGAGGTCAAGAAGATGATGTTGAATGAACGAAACAGGGAGCCAGTTGAGCCTTGGGAGTGGGTGGTGCCCAAGCTGAGCCAGGAGCGGCCAGATTGGCTGTGTGACCTCCCCTTTCTGAGCCTCACTTTCCTCACCTGTAAAATGGGGATAATACTGCCCCCCCCCCCCCACACACACCCTGTTAGTGAGGTTGTAAGGCTTCAATGAGAGGGTGGATGCAAAGCACCAGCATGTGATGGGCCCCCCTCCTTCACGCACCTGTGGTTTCCTCTGGCCCCGGGCAGGTGTGGCTTCCATCAGAACCCAGGAGAACGATAGACAGGCCTGAGGGTCAGACAGGGCAGCGACTGACCAAGTCACTGAGCAAGTCGGCAGGCAGCACGCCTGGGGCTCGGGCCTCCTTGTCCCCCCAGCTCCTGAGCTCGCCTGAATGGGGCACCGGGAGTTGCAGTCTTGGGGGCCAGCTCCCCGTGGGCACTTCTCGCCAGGCCAGGCCAGGCCATGGCGGATAAACAGATTCTCCCA
>NW_005332314.1:0-257 GCF_000412655.1 Myotis brandtii | reverse complement strand
GCTGCTGCTGTTTCTTTCAGGAACTTCACCTCCCTCTTCCACCCTGAATACGGCAACTGCTACATCTTCAACTGGGGCATGGCCGAGCGAGCGCTCCCCTCGTCCAACCCCGGAGTGGAGTTCGGTAAGTCTCCGCTCCTCCGGGCCAGACCCATGAGGCTTTACCCTCCCACCGTGCGGGGCCGAAAGACCAGGTGGCCATCAAGCGTTGAAGGGCAGGATCTGGGCAGGCAGCTGGGGCCTGAGGAAGAGTGGCC
>NW_005332313.1:0-257 GCF_000412655.1 Myotis brandtii | reverse complement strand
CTAGCCAGGTTCGGTCGCCAGGTTCTGTCCAGGTCCTTTGCCATGTTCTCTCGCTAGGTTCTCTCTCTAGATTCTGTCTCTAGGTTCTCCAGCCAAGTTCTGTCTAGGTCGGATCTCTTGCCATGTTCTCTCGCTAAGTTCTCCAGCCAGGTTCTGTGTAGGTTCTCCAGCCAGGTTCTCCAGCCATGTTCTGTAGCTAGGTTCTGTGTAGGTTCTCTCCCCAAGTTCTGTAGCCAGGTTCTGTCCAGGATCTTTTG
>NW_005332312.1:0-402 GCF_000412655.1 Myotis brandtii | reverse complement strand
ACCACTCACCTGCCTGCCTGCCTGTTTGCCCCTAACTACTCCCTTGCCGGCCTGATTGACTCCTACCCGCTCCCCTGCCAGCATGATTGACACCGAACTGCTCCCCTGCCGGCCCAATCACTCCAAACTGCCCTCCCCTGCAGGCCTGGTCCCCCCCCCAACTGCCCTCCCCTACTGGCCGTCTTTGTGACATGTGGGGGCAGCCATCTTGTGATGATGTGGGGGTGGCCACCTTGTGGCGGCCAACTTGTAACAACATAGAGGCAGCCATCTTGTGATATGAGGGCATGAGGGTCAATTTTCATATTACCTCTTTATTATATATGATTTTTTTTTCTTAAAATGCAATTGTTGTTGCACTGGTTATAATTTTGATTAAGCACTGCTTTAGAATCATATCCT
>NW_005332311.1:0-262 GCF_000412655.1 Myotis brandtii | reverse complement strand
AGATGTAGATACAGATGATATAGATATAGTGATGAAGCAGCAACAAAAACAATTTTATGGTTGGGGTCCCCACAGCATGAGGAGCTGTATTCAAGGGTCGCGGCCTTAGGAAGGTTGAGAACCGCTGCTCTAGAAGGATTGCTCCGTTCCGTCAGGTCATAAACGATTCCAACGAGAGAAAACCGAAGACGTGAAAAATTGCAATAAACACTCCCGGTGAGCAATCTAGAAACACCAGAGAACACCAATTTGCATTCATTTG
>NW_005332310.1:0-313 GCF_000412655.1 Myotis brandtii | reverse complement strand
TTATTAGAATGGCTGAAATTTAAAAGACTGACCATACAATGTCATTGATTTTATTCTACTAATTTTGTACAGTGACAGGTAATTTCTAGACGTAGGTACATACATGCATAGTCACAATGTTGTTCACCTGAAACTGATATAGTATCATATGTCAGCTATACCTCAATTAAAAAAACACTGACCATATAAAGTATTGGCAAGGATATACAATAAATGGAATATCCATATGCTAATGGAGTGTTAAATGTCACGACCAATTTGGGAAACATTGAATAGCTTCTTTTTTAAAAATATATTTGTATTGATTTCAGAG
>NW_005332309.1:0-252 GCF_000412655.1 Myotis brandtii | reverse complement strand
TAACATTTCTTGTAATACTGGCTTTGTGGTGATGAACACCTTAACTTTTTTTTCTGTGAAGATTTTTATCTGACCTTTAATTCTAAATTATAGCTTTCCTGGGTAGAGTAATCTTGGTTGTATGTCCTTGTTTTTCATCACTTTGAATATTTCTTGCCACTCTCTTGTGGCCTGTAAAGTTTCTGCTGGAAAATCAGCTGAAAGTTATATGGGTGTTCCTTGTAGGTAACTAATTGCTTTTCTCTTGCTGCT
>NW_005332308.1:0-210 GCF_000412655.1 Myotis brandtii | reverse complement strand
TTATTCAACATTTTTAAAATTCATAGTTAATAAATATAATTTTCTTATTAAAGACTGGAGGCCCAGTGCATGAAATTTGTGCCTGGAGGGGGGGCGTCCCTCAGCCCGGCCTGCACCCTCTCGCAATCTGGGTCCTTTTGAGGGATGTCTGACTGCCGGTTTAGGCCTGATCTTGCAGGGATCCCTATGGATCAGGCCTAAACTGGCAGT
>NW_005332307.1:0-326 GCF_000412655.1 Myotis brandtii | reverse complement strand
ATATTTCAAAATTTAAGTAGAGAACAAGGAAACATGGCCAACCTTCTATATTTCACTGATATTTTATTTTAAAATAGTCTCCCTAATACAGAATAGTACTAAATGTAAACTGTAATTAAAAAGAATTTTAATGAAAAATAATTTTTAAACCTCAATGAGATACTACTTATACCCACTAGTATGGCTATCTATATATATAAAAGCCTAAGCAACCATCCAACCAGTCGACCAGTGCTATGACGTGCACTGACCACCAGGGGGGAGACACTCAACTCAGGAGCTGCCAAAATGCAGTGACTTGGCAGCTGTGGTTCTCGGGTGACGCA
>NW_005332306.1:0-273 GCF_000412655.1 Myotis brandtii | reverse complement strand
AAGCATAATATGCTAATTAGACCAGACATCCTTCCAGCTGTCCTTCCAGATGACCTTCTGGATGAAGTCAGGGCTGCGAGGGAAGCCTAGGTCTCCGGTGCCTGCTGGTGGCCGGAGGGAAGCCCGGGGCCCTGGTACCAGAGGAAAGCTGGTGCCGGCAGCGGGGGGAAGGAAGGCCTGCTCTTGCATGAATTTCATGTATAGAGCCATATATATAATCTCCATTGGATCTGTTTCTCTGGAGCACCCTGACTAATAGACCTTCCCTATGCT
>NW_005332305.1:0-212 GCF_000412655.1 Myotis brandtii | reverse complement strand
GTATTACAAATGTGTCCTTATTCCCTCATTGTCCCCCCAACCCCCAGTCCTTCCCTCACCCTCACCCACTGATGTCTGTGTCCATCGTTTATGCTTATATGCATGCATAGAAGTCCTTTGGTTGATCTCTCCCCATTACCACCACCCTCCCATACCTTCCCTCTGAGGTATGAGAATCTGATTGATGCTTCTCTGTCTCTACATCTGTTTTT
>NW_005332304.1:0-291 GCF_000412655.1 Myotis brandtii | reverse complement strand
GTTTCTTTGTTATGGGGTGGGAGAAATACATATATATGTATATATATTACATATGTATATATGTATATACATATATGTAAATACATATATGTATATATTACATATGTATATATGTATATACATATGTGTATTTGTGTATATATTGCATATGTGTACATGTATATAAATATGTAATGTGTATATATTACATATGTATATGTGTGTATATATGTATATTAGTATATATATGTAAATATATACATATACATTCTTAAATTTTTTTATGGATTTCAGAGAGGAAGGAAGAGGGAG
>NW_005332303.1:0-249 GCF_000412655.1 Myotis brandtii | reverse complement strand
ACTGGCACCAACCACAGAGGTTAGTGTAACCTATACATGCAAATAGGTAACTCTGACCAACAAGCATGGGTAGAGGTGTGCTGCACTGTATGTGACCACAGAAACGAGGTCTGCCGTCTTTGAGGAGATCAGCCACAGGCCTTGCATTGCCTGCTTGATGCCTTTAGAATGGCCTCCACACCCATGCAGCATCCTGCTGATGAAACCACTAGAGTGGACCCGTGGGGAATGGCCATAGCTGAGCAGAGA
>NW_005332302.1:0-216 GCF_000412655.1 Myotis brandtii | reverse complement strand
GCCCTCCCCTGCCAGCCTGGTCACCCCCAACTGCTCTTCCCTGCAAGCCTGGTCACTCCCAACTGCCCTCCCCTGCTGGCCTGATAGCCCCCAACTGTCCTCCCCTGCAGGCCTGGTCCCCCCAACTTCCCTCCCCTGTTGGCCTGGTTGCCCCCAATTGCCCTGATCTCGCCCCCAATGGCCCTCCCCTGCTGATCTGATCTCGCCCCCAACTGC
>NW_005332301.1:0-271 GCF_000412655.1 Myotis brandtii | reverse complement strand
CATCTCATTGTCATTGTAATCTGCATCTCTCTGATGGTTAGTGACATTGAACACTTTTCCATATGTCTGCTGGCCATCTCTATGTCCTCTTCGGAGAAGTGTCTATTCAGGTCCTTTGCCCATTTTGTAATTGGATTGTTTGTATTGCTAGTGTTGAGTTCTTTATATATTTTGGATGTTAACCCCTTATCAGTAGTATCATTGGCAAGTATGTTCTCCCATGTGATGAGTTCTCCCATATGATGGTTTCTTTTGCTGTGCAGAAGCTTTA
>NW_005332300.1:0-961 GCF_000412655.1 Myotis brandtii | reverse complement strand
GCGGGTGGCCGGCGGCGGCAGGCGATGGTGGCGGAGCGGGAACGGAAGATGCCGCCCTCACGCGGCGGGCAGGGCGTCTTAGCTTCGCCCAGGTGTGGAACGGGGCCTCTGGGTGTGGGCGGGTGGGCTCTATGGAGGCTGTAGGTGGAAGGGAGCCACATACTGAACCTGACAGGCCCTGGGAAGGCGTGCCCGGCGGCCTTGCAAACCTAAAGGAACCGCCGAGGATGGTGAAGTGAAAACTTTTTAACTAGAAGCAGTTTATTGTGGGTAGTTAGGTCCTAGGCTAGAATCTTCCCCGACGAAGGTCAGTCTTTACCTTCGCTCAGCCTGTCGCACTGTCTTTTGCATCTACAGTAACATTCCTTAGGAACGTCTGAGTGACTCCCCTTTTCCACACCCCGCCAGGCACAACCATCAATCCTTTCGTTATTTTATCTCGTTAATTGTTGACTGTGAGCTATCCTGGACCCACCTATGTAGAAGGTGCATGTTTCTATCGTTTTACTTTTTACGCAATCCCAGAGGTTTTCCTGCTTTGCTTTCTCCCGCCGGTGGGTTTGATGTAATCCACTTGGGCCATCTCTTTTGATGCTAATGTGTAAAATCAGGTGCAACACTGTTTGGAGCATTAGCTCAATCCCTTGAGATTTTGCTTCCTGGCAGTTGTCCACAGTTTGGCTCAAAGAAACTCACAAAAATTCTTTAATCTGTTGGAATGTTTCTCAGGCTGACAGGGCTTTTGTGAAAAGTGCTCACCAGTTTATCTAAATACTAGAGACCCGGTGCACGACATTCGTGCACCTGGGGGGTTGGGGGCGTCCCTCAGCCCAGCCTGCGCCCTCTCACAGTCCGGGAGCCCTCGGGGGATGTCCAACTGACATCTTAGGCCCGCAGTCGAACATCCTTAGCTCTGCTGCCGCAGTGCTCGCCAGCCATGAGCCCGGCTTCTGGCTGAGCG
>NW_005332299.1:0-337 GCF_000412655.1 Myotis brandtii | reverse complement strand
TTATTTCATTGTTTAGACTTTGCCTTTCACTGCTCTTATATATGTTCATTTCACTCATTCACACACCTTCCAACTATTTGCTTCCAACTAGTTGAGCCACCTATAAGCGACGCTGCTTCCAGGACTGCAAAGGAATTTATACTAGTTTAGCTCCTCTTCTTGACTCGTTGTGTATGTGAACTATGGCACACGTTCACCAAATAGTCAGGGTTAGGCACCAACTTAAATGTGCAATTCACCAAATTCTTCACACAAATTTCAAGACATTATTAATCTTGAAATTTTACTTGTTTTTTAAAATAAAATATATATTTTTTTATTGATTTCAGAGAGGAAG
>NW_005332298.1:0-275 GCF_000412655.1 Myotis brandtii | reverse complement strand
TTCCGACTGCTTTGAGTTCCTGGCACCTTCATTAAAAGTTCATTTCCTAAGAAAAACTATCATTATAGGGCATGTTTGAGGAAAAATCTCCACTCACTAGTCATCTGCCATTTTCATAACTGAAACTGATGAAAGACTCAGGAAAGGGAAAAAAAAAGTACAAATAAGAACAAAAGCCCAGACTCAGATCTTTACTCTGGTTGAATCACAGAGTAAACACTTTGTTAACAAATAAAGGTTACATTTTCCTGGGAGGCATGAGGTGAGGATTAGAT
>NW_005332297.1:0-542 GCF_000412655.1 Myotis brandtii | reverse complement strand
GAGCTCCTCTTTCCCTTTTTAGACCCAAATTTGAGGCCCAGGGCTTTCTGAATATTCCTTGGGATCCCCCAACAACCTAATGTGAGCTTCTGGCCTTTTCTCTTTCAACCCCTGCATAAAGCATTACTGTATTGGAAGCAAAAAGTTAGGTTTGGATTTTTTTTCTTTCTCCTAAAGGAAAAAATTGGTTTACACCCACTGGGTTCCACAGGTGGAGGAGGGAGGGGAGGGACATGAGACCTGAGTTCCAGTCTTGACTCTGCGTCTAAAATCTTGTATCAATGGATATGAAGTGCTAGATCTGTATAAGACAGGACAGCTCCCCGACCTCAAGGAACTCATCTTCTATAGAAAAGTCCTGGTGGCCCTGAGAGTGAGGGTGAGCTGGGGGTCCACCAGGTCAAAGTGAGGACCAGGCTGGTGGGGCGTTCCAATCAATCCCCAAAGTACAGGGAAACATGATAACATGTGCACACAACGAGACGAGATCACGTCTTAGAAACATAATTTCTTTTTTTTTAAGTATATTTTTATTGATTTCA
>NW_005332296.1:0-231 GCF_000412655.1 Myotis brandtii | reverse complement strand
TTAGCAATATTTTGCTTCAGTTTCTGTATAAATTAAAACATGTTTTTCCACAGATGTTATACACTAAAAAAAGATAAAAGCAGACCTTAGCAACTTAAATATATCAAGTAAAATACATACTAGCATATTAAAGCATATATTGATGTAAGTTGTAATACAAAATATTTGGTCATCTAGGTAGAACTTGATGTCATTTATATCACTAGAGGCCCAGTGCACAAAAATTTGTGC
>NW_005332295.1:0-202 GCF_000412655.1 Myotis brandtii | reverse complement strand
GTGGGAGAGGCTCCTGCCACCACCGCTGTGCTTGCCATCCGTGAGCCTGGCTTCTGGCTGAGCGGCACTCCCCCATAAGATCGCACTGACCACCAGGGGGAAGCTCCTGCATTGAGCGTCTGCCCCCTCGTGGTAAGTGTCCATCATAGCAACCAGTGATTCCAACGTTTGGTCGATTTGCATATAAGCCTTTTATTATATA
>NW_005332294.1:0-1120 GCF_000412655.1 Myotis brandtii | reverse complement strand
ATAAAGGCAAATACAGAATTAACAGTGAATCAGCCACTCAAAAATCCAGTATGAAGATTAAAAGTAGCAAAATTAGCTATAATAATCAGGAGCTACTCAAAACAAAAAAGATATCAAAAATAAAGTGTGGGGACACAGTGAAAATGTAGTGCCTTTAGAATGTGTTTGAACTCAAATGTCTATCAGTTTAAAATAGACTGCTACAGAACTCCAACAAAACATTAAAGGAAACCAGCAAAGCCATCAACAAAAGGACAAAATGGCAATAAGTACATACCTATCCATAATCACGTTAAGTGTAAATGGACTAAATTCTCCAATCAAAAGTTATAGGGAGGCAGGATGTGTTAAACACCAAGACCCCAGACCCATCTCTGTGCTGCCTACAAAAGAGTCACTTTAGATTGAAAGACCCACAAACTGAAAGTGAATGGATGGAAAAAGATATTCCTACAAATAGAAATGAAGAGAAAGCTGGTAGCAATACTCAGACAAAGAAGGACATTACATAATGATAAAAGGGTAAATCTAAGAAGAGGATATTACAATCATAAATATTTACACACCCAACATAGGAGCACCCAGGTCTATAAAGCAAATATTAATGGATATAAAGGCAGAAATTAACATTAATACAATAATAGTTGGGAACTTTACTGCCCCACTTACCTCAATGGATAGATCATTCAGGCAAAAAATTAATAAGAAAATAATGGCCTTAAATGCCACATTACAATAGATTAATATAATAAGCATTTTTAGGACATTTTATTCAAACAGTGTGGATTATACATTTTTCTCAAATGCACATGGAACATTTTTATCATGTATATTTTCCAATCAGAATTGCATGAAACTAGAAACCAACTATAGGAAGAAAATGGGAAAAAAATACAATATAGAGATTAAACAGTTGCTACTAAACCAATGGATCAAAGGAAATAGAATACTACTTTCAGACAAATGAAAATGAAAACCCAACTTTTCAAAACTTATGGAATGAAGCAAAAGCAATTATAAGAGGAAAGTTCATAGCTATGCAGGCCTACTTCAAGAAGTAGAAAAAAATCCCAAATATAATCTTTTACACCTAAAGGAACTAGAAAAAGAATAAACAAAG
>NW_005332293.1:0-231 GCF_000412655.1 Myotis brandtii | reverse complement strand
TTCCCACAGTTTGTTTTTATGGTTATAAGCTCAGGCTACTGTGTCTGGGCGGCAACCTGAGCTAATCCAAGCCAGGAATTGAGATGACAAGAGCTCATCTCTCTCTGTTTCTCTCTCTGTTTCTCCCCCCCCCCCCCTCTCTCTTCCCAGCAAATGTCATTGGTTTTCATTGGATGGCTTATCCATCCCCTGACGCGTCATGGTAGCTGGAGGATGCAGTGTTTTCATTAG
>NW_005332292.1:0-596 GCF_000412655.1 Myotis brandtii | reverse complement strand
TTTAAATGTGAACCAAAAGAAGATACACTCACTCCTTTTACCAACAAATAATTGCCAGGAACAATAGGTTTCCATCTTTTCATATCAGTGCTGTAGTGTGTGGGGTGTTGTTTGGAGAGCCTATCAGGACTCTGCTCTTGTGTAACCTGACATCTCCACCGGTGGGCATAGCACAGCCTTGTTCTCCTCATTCCTTCTCAGTGACATTCACAAGAATACATCATAGGAAAGATGTATTGTTACCTAGTCAGTGTGCACATGCCTGCCATATGGGACTTTGCTTTGAAGGGTGTAGGAAGCCACCCATTGTCTTCACTAGCACAGAAGTGCAAACAAGGATCCCGGAATGCTGGGGAACCTTGAATACATGGCAAGGGCCAGCGTTATGCACCGATTGTCTAGTCCAGACAATTGGGGCTCAAGTTATTTCCTGAACAAATAGTCTCAGAGTAAATCCTTCTAATACTTACTTGTCCTTTAAGATAGTCTGTCTGTTACCACAATTACCTGTCTAAGAGATAGATGTGTATCCATAATTGAATGAAAGGCTGGCAAGCCTAGGGCACCAGTGGAAGTCATTCCCCTTGAGTTGGGCT
>NW_005332291.1:0-802 GCF_000412655.1 Myotis brandtii | reverse complement strand
AAAAATGTATCATTTTAATTCTTAAACTTTCTTTGAAAACCCATTATCATGCATAAGCTATACATATCACTTTTCATTATGAGAGCAGTACATTCTTTGACAGAGACCTATGAGAATGTAATCAGCTCCACTCACAATGTTTGTAATCTGAGTTTCACAATGTCACATTAAGATAAGAAAAATATGGAAAGTATGAAATAGAAATTAAATGTATAAATCAGCCTGGAGGCTTTTTAAAAATGCTTAGAAAAGAAAACAAGTTAAATATTGTAATTGCAGTTATTTAAGGGCTTCACTGTATTTATTTAATTATTATTATTATTATTTTTTGGTCTGGTTGTAGTGAAAAATTCTCCATTGCCAAAATTGTCATAAAGGAGAAAAGTACCATCAATGTTATAAATGGAATGAAATGTGATTCCTCACTGGGTAGAATGGCTTTATATAACTCAGCGATGTTTTTAATATCTCCTTTGGCATGTTTTCCTATAGTTAAAATAATTATTTGCATTATGTGTTTTTATTTTGTTGAATAGTATACTAATGTCTTTATCTTAGACATGGTTGGAAAAATATTTATTGCCTTTGACTGTCCTTTATGTGACCTATTTACGGATTTTCAACATTTAATGATCTTGGAGACTTGATTTAATAATTTATACTTTCCCTACATGAAAAATGCATTGACGCAATAGGATATTATATAAGCAAAAAATAAGAACTATGGTGCCATAAATTTTAAAAAGGTCCAGAAATTCAAAGTAAAGAATCATTGTGTGTGTGTGTGTGTGTGTGTGTGTGT
>NW_005332290.1:0-507 GCF_000412655.1 Myotis brandtii | reverse complement strand
GGATACTGCAGGTATCCAGCTTATTTCTGTCTTAAATCTCACATTTGTCACATTTCAGGTGTACTTCCTCGCTTCTGGGATTTGATGTATGAACCCATAGCCCCCTGATTCTCCACCTCCTAACTGCGACAACGTATCTATATATATAAAAGCCAAAGCGACCATTACGACCGGTTGACTGGTTGGTATGATGACATACTGACCACTAGGGGGCAGACATTCAACACAGGAGCTTCCCTCTGGTGGTCAGTGCACTCCCACAGCCAACCTTCCGCAACCAGCCAACCTTCCGCAACCGGCCAACCTCCCTCGGTCCATCACCCAGCCAGCCGGTCCGATATACTCCGATCAACCCCAATTGCCCCGATCGCCGGCCAGGCCAAGGGACCCCACCTGTGCACGAATTCGTGCACCAGGCCTCTAGTATTAACATATTATTTTTTCAGCTCTATCTTCATACACTAAAGATTATTTTTTAAAATATGTTTTTATTGATTACAGAGAGGA
>NW_005332289.1:0-211 GCF_000412655.1 Myotis brandtii | reverse complement strand
ATGAGTTAAATTTATCACTGCAAGGACCAAATGCAACTTGCCTCGAATTGTCTGAAAAGATACGATCATTCCAAATGAGACTTTAGCTTTGGCAAAAAAAATTAGATGAAAATAAAATTTACATGTTGCCTACATTATCTGCTTTCTTTGAGGACCATGACATTGAACCAGATGAAAGGATTATGATGATAATTTCTGTGAAAGAACACTT
>NW_005332288.1:0-253 GCF_000412655.1 Myotis brandtii | reverse complement strand
GCCTCCACAGAGACAATCTCCCTCCTGATTAAAAAAGAGGCCCACGTGGGTGCCGCACCAGCCCGTTCTGTGCTTCTGCACCCCCTACCAGTCTCAGTGTGCTTTCTTCTTTACTTCTCCAGTTGTAGGACTTCCATTCAGCCAGCTTTCCAGTGGTTCTGGATGATGGTTGTTCCGCATTTTAGTTGTAATCTTGATGTGGTTGTGGGAGGCGACGAGTATAGGCATTTACCTATGCCACCATCTTTGTTGT
>NW_005332287.1:0-246 GCF_000412655.1 Myotis brandtii | reverse complement strand
ATCATTTAATCCTAAGAATAGTTCTATTGGGTCTTTTCTATGACCATCATCATCACATGGAAGAAGAAACTGAGGAATACAGAGCTTCGTACCTAAGGTTCACCAGCTGGTACCTAGAGGAGCCAGGCCTCAACTCCAGACCCCGTAATTCCAAGGTCTTTCAACTTATCATTTACACCACATTACCTCGCAAGGTCCAGTTTCTTTTTAAAAAAAAATTATTGTTATTGATTTCAGAGAGGAAGG
>NW_005332286.1:0-232 GCF_000412655.1 Myotis brandtii | reverse complement strand
CTACGCTGCGGTAAAAAAGAAGGCATTCTTACCAATTACAAAAGCGTGGATAGAACTAGAGAGCATTATGCTCAATGAAATAAGTCAATCAGAGAAAGATAAGTATAACATGATCTCACTCATTTGTGGAATATAAGGAACAACATAAACTGATTAACAAAAACAGACTCAGAGACAGAGAAGCCTTGATCAGATTGTCAAACCTCAGAAGAAAGGCAGGGGAGGGTGTGGG
>NW_005332285.1:0-291 GCF_000412655.1 Myotis brandtii | reverse complement strand
GGAGAAATGAGATGATGAAGGCTATAGGGGAGAGTGTAGTCAGAGGAGGATTCTGGCATACAATGGGAGCCTGCAGGAGACAAGGGAGAGATTGAAGATGTTGAGGAAGAGAATGATTCAGAAAAATTTTATAAATAAAACACTAGAGGCCCGGTGCATGGATTCATGCACGGGTGGGGTCCCTCAGCCTGGCCTGTGCCCTCTAGCAATCTGAGACCCCTCAGGGGATGTTGTACTGCTGGTTTCAGCCCAATTCCTGCAGGCCAGGCTGAGGGACCCCACTGATGCACG
>NW_005332284.1:0-1180 GCF_000412655.1 Myotis brandtii | reverse complement strand
GACTGCCAGCACCAATCTTTAGCCCACTGGGAAATGGAGCAAATAACATCTCCACCTGGGACAGTTGACCAAAGGTCACCGCCAGTGGCCACCTTCTCCCGGGCTGAGTCTCCCAACTGCAGCCCATGAAGTGTGGACCGAGAAAGCTTCTGATGGCCCCCACCCCCCACGCCCCACGGCCAGGCCCCAGGGAGGAGGGAGGCAGGAATGTAGCGGAAGACCCTTCCCCTCCGCCTGGGCACAGGGCCAACGCAGGCTCCAGGGGAAGCCGGCAGGAACCAGCCCTGGGTGTGGACGCTGCTCCTTCTGGGGTTGGTTTCTCATATTCAGCGAAGCTGAAATAACCTCACTGCGATCGAAGGAGCATCTGGGCTTTTAAAATTCCAATCGTCACCCATCACTGCTCTAGTCATTCTTCAAGAACATTTATGAACTGTCAGGTACAGTTTCTTCCCAGTTCCCATGGATGTTAATACTCATCATCGAAAAGGAAGGGGATGGGAAGAGGCAGTAGAAAAAAAGTACAAGAAAAAGTCAGAGTGGGTCCCTGAGACAAACCCACAGTTTTCTAGAGAATCTCCTGATTAAATGATGCTTGTGTGGACAACTGCAGACGTGGAGCCAGGCTAGCTAGGTTCAAATCCTGACTCTGCTATTTAAGGGCTGTGTGACCTTTGCCAGGTTATTGGACCTCTCTGTGCCTGTGTTTTCTCATCAGTGAAATGTGGGAAATGGCAGTACCATAGGCTGTCGTGAGAATTAAATAAGTTAGCATACATCGAGTGCTTAATAGTGTCTGGCACGGGGTGTTGAACATATCTTAGGCATTATTATTTTTGTTAACGTTATGATGTGAGATAACTAGAAAATAATAGTAGACAACGCAGATAGCAGAATGAGCCCTGCCTCGGGTGAGGTTCATAGGTGTGTGGAGTTCATGGGAAAGAACACACCTCTGTGGGCAGGAGTTGTCTGGGGAGGCCTCAGAAAGGCAGGGCTCTTCTATTGACCCTTAAAGGGGGTTCGGATTGGGAAGAACATCCACAGGGAGATCCACCTGGAGGCAGGCGTGAGCTAAGAGACCTGTTTCAGATCACGGTGTGGTTACCAGCTGTGGAGCTGGCATTGATCCCAACAGGAAAGCCCAGCAATGTCAGTTCCTAAACCAGAAGCCACATGA
>NW_005332283.1:0-285 GCF_000412655.1 Myotis brandtii | reverse complement strand
TTGATGAACAAGAATAGATCCAGAGACAAATGTCAGGAGAGGTGCGGAAGGGGGTGGGGGGCGGTTAGAGAGCAACCAATGGACTTGTATGCATGTGTATTAGCATAACCAATGGACACAGACACTGGGGTGGTAGGGGCTTTCCTGGGGTGGGAATGGCTGGGAGGAGGGGAGGAGTTCAAGAGGGGAAAAAGGAGACATACGTAAAACTTTAGACAATAAAGGGGGGGAAAAAAGACCCCCCAAAAAAAGATATTCAACAAATAGCTATTGAATACTTACTAT
>NW_005332282.1:0-219 GCF_000412655.1 Myotis brandtii | reverse complement strand
AGAAGAGAAAGGGAGAGAGAAGTTGAAATATCAATGATGAGAGAGGATCATTGGCTGCCTCCTGCATGACTCCTACTGTGGATGGAGCCAGCAACTCGAGCATGTGCCCTGACTGGGAATTGAACCATGAACTCCTGGTTCGACCTCTGAGCCACACAGTCGGGCTCCCTTTTCATTTTGTTAGTAATTTCTTTTGCTGTGCAGAAGCTTTTTAGTTTG
>NW_005332281.1:0-1081 GCF_000412655.1 Myotis brandtii | reverse complement strand
GGAAGTGGCAGCAATAATAAGGAACAGTAGATAATTTTGAAAGATATTTACATGATAGAATCTACAAGGCTAGGTGATTGTTTGATGGGGGAGGCTGAAGAGAGAGGAGTCAAGAACTACCTCCAGTTTCTGGTTTGTGCCACTACTAAGAGGAGGGTCTTCTGAAGAAAGGCAACTTTGAGGAGGGAGAGAGGAGTTTTGTGTTTGTTAAAGGTGAGGTGTGCATCAGTGAGGACTTTTTTGATTGCAAGTGTAACATAAAATTAGGATTTTATTATAAAGACACAGTATTCGTAGTGGGCAGGCAAGAAACAGATTCTCAATTAAATGAGAGTTGAATCCCATTTTACAACAAGATGACCTTTATGTGTAGATATGTAGGCGTGTGTCTATGTCTGTGTGCATAACAGGATGGTATATCAGGACTTTTTGAAATGTGAATGAATATAAAATGTTATATTAGCTAATATTGAGGAACAATTTTTACATGTCAGATGTGATAAAGTTATTTTTAACCTTGTCATTAATAGTTTTAATGAACAGGATATTTAAATTTATTTTTTATTTTAGAATTTTATTTATTTAAGTTTTAAATTTAGTTTTATTTTAGATTTAGAGAAAAGTTGGATAGACAATATAGAGAATTCTCATGTAACTCCACAACTCACGTTTTTCTTAATGTTATTATGGTGTATTTGTCACTACTGATGAACCAAAATTGATATTACAATTAATGTTTACACTTAGCCAGATTTCCTTCATTTTTGTCTACTGTCCTTTTATGGCCATAAGATCTCACCTAGGACACCACATTACATTTCATTGTCATGTCTCCTTAGGCTCCTCTAGACATAACAGTTTCTCAGACTTTCCCTATTTTGGATGACTTTGACAGTTTTGAAGAGTACTGGTCAGGTATTTTGTAGGCTGCCTCTCAATTTAGGTTATTATGAGTTTTTTCAATGCTTAGACTAGGTTTATGGAGATTTGGGAGAAAAACAAACCAAGTGCCATTTCCATCACATCATAGCCAGAGTACATACCATCAACATGACATCCCTGGTGATGTTAACACTGGTAC
>NW_005332280.1:0-603 GCF_000412655.1 Myotis brandtii | reverse complement strand
CGCTCTATCCACTGAGCCAAACCGGTTATGGCAGAAAATAAATTTTTAATTAATAATTTCTACTTTAAAACACTTTTTTATCATAACAAAATCAAATTTCACACATTGAGTGACATTTTGATAAAAATCTAGTCCCTTGAATTCAAGTGGAATCTTTAACCATTCATTAATAAAGTTGGTGGTTATTAAAATGTTCTCTTTTAGGAGTTTTCCATTTCTGTGTTTGCGATATTTTATTGGCTTTTATTTCACTTAATTACACTAAAATACACATACAGCATAGCACCCTTGTGTGATTTTGTTGTATTGTTTTTCTTTTCCATTTTCCAGTAGGAGCAGGTATTCTGTGGCTTATGCAGCTCAAAAGCCTTGGTTATTAAATGCAACAGTAGAAGAAAATATTACCTTTGGAAGTCCTTTCAACAAACAGAGGTAATTTTGAATGTATAAAATCTAGAACTAAAATGAGCAACTATTTCGAACCCTTATATTTGGTCCACGGTGTCTGGAATCTTTACACAGGGAATTCCTTTCCTCTCTGCTTGACCTCCTTCCAACTGCATCATCGGGTCTTTCTTATTTATTTATTTATTTATTTATTTA
>NW_005332279.1:0-387 GCF_000412655.1 Myotis brandtii | reverse complement strand
GAAAGTCCCTGCTTCACAGTTCAGCCCTCTTTGCAGAATCTCTGGGCTTTAAAATCACCACTATGCCCACTATGACAGTTGACCACCACAGTGTGCATCATAGTGAACAGTCGTTCCAGTCACTTGGCTTTTATATATATAGATTTGTAAACTACAAGTGAAAAGAAGAAAGAAAAATCACCTGTCCATCAGATGGGGAAGACCTATTATACTTGTTACAAGCAATTTGATTAAAACATAAACACTGCAAAATACTAGCATTTTGCAATGGAACATTTTTACCTGAAATTAATCTTTAATAATAGAATATATGGGAGGTTTTAAAAAATAAAACAATACATATATATTAATACTAGAGGCCCAGTGCATGAATTGGTGCATGGGTGG
>NW_005332278.1:0-306 GCF_000412655.1 Myotis brandtii | reverse complement strand
TGCAGAATAAACATTCAGCAAAATCAACACCTTTTTTAAAATAAAAACTTTCAACAAAGCGAGAATAGAGGAATCATACCTCAACATAATAAAAACCTTATATGACAAACCTACAGCGAACATTATATACAATGGGCAAAAACTAAAACCATTTCCCTTAAGAACAGGAACAAGATAGGGATGCCCACTCTCACCACTCCTGTTTGACATAGTACTAGAAGTGCTAGCTATAGAGATCAGACAGGAAGAAATAAAAGGCATCCAAAGTGGAAAGGAGGAAGCAAAACTGTCATTATTTGCAGACGA
>NW_005332277.1:0-923 GCF_000412655.1 Myotis brandtii | reverse complement strand
TGACCCTCATCTCGTTCCTGCTCAGTCTCTTTGATCAATTCTACACCACTGCCTCCCCCAAATCCCTTTGAACCACCTCTGTCCTCGCAGCCACAGGGGCTGCGCAGTGTGCGACCCGGGGCCTGTCCAGAGGCCTTGTCAGGAGCGGACCTCCTCTGCATCAGAGCGTCAGAGGCTGTGGGCCACGTGAGAGCCTGTGACATGAGCACATGAGCACAGCCAGCCCCCCAGCCCCCCAGCCCCCCGCCTACTTCACTAGAGCGGAGTTTGTGGTCAGCGCCGCCTCTGAAGTGACTGGGTTTCTTGAACCTCGACATAAAAGCCACTCCGTGTAGGTGAACTCGAAGCCCAAAGTTTGCATGTGGAGAGGGAGGGCGGGCTGCCGGCGACGTGCGTGGGAACACCACTGAGCCTCCCGTGTCCTCGTGGATGTGAAACACGGACCCGGGGAGCAGCCATGTCTCCACGGGTCATTCGTGGAGTTAGAGTAGCTCTTGCTCACGTGCCTCAAAGCTGAATCAGGTGGACTCCTCAGAGTAAACATTTTAAATCTGAAATGAAGTCATTCAGTGTGAGGGTCAACCTCAACTTGTCCTCTTTAGAGAAAAAGTTTGTATTTTACTCTTCAGCCAGTAAGGGTGTAACTAAACCTCTTTTTTTTTAAGAAAAAGAAAACACAGGCAATGTAAATAAATTATAACCCATCTATATTGTAGAACACGAGATAGGTGTTTAAATATGAGCTAGATGCCCTCCCCGGTCGCTTAGTGGTTAGAGCATCAGCCAGCGGACTGCAGGGTCCCGGGTATGAGTCCTAGTTAAGGGCACGTGCCTCAGTTGCAGGCTTGATTCCCTGCCCAGGTCAGGGCGCATGCGGGAAGCGATATGTCTCTCTCACATCTCTTTCTCTCTCTCCCTCTCTC
>NW_005332276.1:0-247 GCF_000412655.1 Myotis brandtii | reverse complement strand
CTGATCACCCCCTAACCACTCCCCTGCTAGTGTGATCGATGCCTAACTGCTCCCTGCCCACCCAGTCGCCCCCAACTGCCCTCCCCTGCTGGCCCGTTCACTCCCAACTGCCCTCCCCTGCAGTCCTGGTCGCCCCCAACTGCCCTCCCCTGCCGGCCAGTGGCCCCCAACTGCCCTCCCCTACCAGCCTGGTCACCCACAACTGCCCTCCCGGCAGGCCTGGTCCCTCCCAACTGCCCTCCCCTGC
>NW_005332275.1:0-536 GCF_000412655.1 Myotis brandtii | reverse complement strand
CTTGGCAGAGAAAACAGAGGAAGATGGGATGTGCCCTAACCCTAATTGTAACCCTAACCTTAACCCTAACCCTCTTGACACCTTGCTGACCACTTTTCTGTGTGCTTCAATAAGGGGAAAGGAGATGCTGCATTGTTCTCAGGTTTTTTTTATAATTTCAGAATTCCTAATCAAGTTTAAGAAATGCATAAAATGCCATCATTATTTCATTATCCAGATTTTCATCCATGTTCCTATTTTGATGAATCCAGTGTTTCACTACTTGCATATTTGTGTATATTATACTTACCTAACATGGAGAGATCTTTTAAGATAGTAATATGTGTCAACTAATTTTTCAACCAATTTTATTTTACAGCATGCTTTTTAATGGCTACCTGGCATTCTATTGTATGGGATTGCTATGATTTTCTTTAACAACTAGGAGCCCTTTCTTGGGTCAGTTTAAATCATTCATGATGAGAGAAAGGATTCTGACCAAGAACCTCAGAGATATAGCCATATTTCTCAGACCTTGGCTTCTTCCTTTGACCTTC
>NW_005332274.1:0-1441 GCF_000412655.1 Myotis brandtii | reverse complement strand
GCTGAAGGCCTGGGGTGGGGGGGCAGGGGTGGGCTAGAAGGGGTCAATAGAGAAAAAAAGGACATATGTACATATGTAATACTTTCAACAATAAGATTTATATATAAAAAACTAAAACAAAACCAAAATAAACTGATGAATAAAATAGAACTAGAGGCATGGAAACATGGAACAGACTAACCTCAGAGGGAAGGGAGGAGAGGGGGTGGGAAGAGATCAACCAAAGAATTTATATGCATATGTGCATTACACACGGACACAGACAATAGGATGGTGAAGGCCTGCAGCGGGGCGGGATCTGGGTTGAGGAGTGCAATAGGGGATGGGGGGGTGGGGAGGGAAAGCCGGGGATATCTGTAATACTCTCAAGAGTAAAGATGAATAAATAAAAATTTAAATACAAACTGAAGAACCAATTGGGTGGGGCGGTGGCCCTGGCTTTCTGCAGTGGCGGAGGCTGTGGCAGGAGCAGGGACATGGCCTGCAGGTCCTAGTGAAGCAGTCAGGCGCCTGAAAGTGAGGGGCACTTCTCAAGGGATTGCTGTTTGAGGAGCTAACAGCAAGACCGAAGGACCCTGGCCTCTGGGGTGGGGATGGGCAGGGCAGCACCAGGAAGGAGGCCTGGGCCAGGGCAGGGACCTTGGCACATGCTCTGCTGACCCAGACTGCGTTCGAAGCAGCACCCTGTTGTG
The DNA here is from genome assembly GCF_000412655.1 of Myotis brandtii. Lineage (NCBI taxonomy): Eukaryota > Metazoa > Chordata > Mammalia > Chiroptera > Vespertilionidae > Myotis > Myotis brandtii. The sequence goes on along the minus strand of NW_005332274.1, from coordinate 749 downwards.
CCGGGCCGGGATGACTGCACAGCGGTAGCAGCCCTGCAGCCCCTTATGAAGCTGCAGGTGGGGCTGTGACGATGGCCAGAGGGACCTGCGCCTCGATGGGAAGCGGAAGGGCAGAACCTAAGGTCAGGAGTATCTTGGTCTCCACAGCAGAGTTTTGTGACACCCACAGGGCGTCCTGGTTTCTTCTCTCAGGGTTGGAGCCTGGTTCCTCTCCCCTGGCGGAGGGGTTGGGCCCCTCTTCATGGAAGCGAGGCTGCTTGGAGCCCATGTGTTCAATGTTGCGACTGGGGTCAAGGGCTCCCCTGCTGCAGGAGAGGAGGGCCGCCCCCACCTCTGCTCATGAACCACCAGGACCCTGGACTACTCCAGTCTGGACCATCTCAACCTGCTGGCAGCCGGCCACCCCAATGGCCTAGAAGGCTGGAATGTACTGGCCTACCCTTAGAGCAAGGGGAGAGGCACAGCGTGGGTGGCCCGGCAGTGATGGAGAGGCCCAATGAAGCCATGAGCAGAGGCCCAAGTGGGGAGCCGCTCCTGCCCACCCAGGTGCTTTCTCCTGACCTTGAGAGAGGGCTGGCCGAGACTCCTGCGGCTGTCCCCTCTGCAGCAATGCCCGGATGCCTTTTGCACCCAGGGTCGGAACAGGCAGGCTAGCTGTGGCTAGGCCGCCAGTGGGCTGGGAGAGGAGTGGCCACGGTGACACCCGACACCGGCTGCCCACCGGCCGGTGGTCCAGCCTCCCAGGGCTT
>NW_005332273.1:0-226 GCF_000412655.1 Myotis brandtii | reverse complement strand
GGTCCAGCCAGCCCACCCTGATGGGGGCCCATTGGGCTGGGCCATCCTGGGGGGGAGGGGCTGCAGGTGGTTGGCTGGCTGGGCTGCCCAGGGCCCCAATCGGGGCCCAGATCAGGCTGGTTAGCTGCCACAGTGCATGTCATAGCCACTGGTTATTCTGGTTGTTCTGGTCATTCCACCATTCCCGTTGCTGGGCTTTTATATGTATAGATGTATCATGCATATC
>NW_005332272.1:0-203 GCF_000412655.1 Myotis brandtii | reverse complement strand
ATAATTCAAAATAATTATGCTGCATGAAAGAAAAAAAACATTTAAAAACTGGGGGTACCGCCCTAGCTGGTTTGGCTCAATGGATAGTGTGTTAGCCTGCGGACTGAAGGGTCCCAGGTTCGATTCTGGTCAAGGGCAACATGCCCAGATTACGGGCTCGATGCCTAGTACGGGGCATGCAGGAGGCAGCCGATCCATGATTC
>NW_005332271.1:0-504 GCF_000412655.1 Myotis brandtii | reverse complement strand
AGAAATGTAAGTGTTCAGTCTTTAGTATCATATAGTACTTATAGAGGCCCGATGCACGGATTCATGCACTGGTGGGGTCCCTTGGCCTCGCCTGTGGGGATTGAGCTGAAACTGGCTCTTCAACATCCCCTGACGGGTCCTGGATTGAGAGAGGATGGTTCTTGGGTGACAAACCCTAGAATTGGGCTCCCTCCTCTCAGGTTCTGGGTGCATCACCTGAGAACTGTCACTGCCAAGTGACCGCAGCTTAGCAGCTCCTGCGTTGATCGTCTGCCCCCTGTTGGTCAGTGCGCATCATAGCTACTGACCAGTCGGCTGGTCGGTTGGTCGCGTAGGTTTTTATATATATAGACTAGAGGCCCGATGCACGAAATTCGTGCAAGGGCCTTGACCTCGGCCCCCGCCTGCCGCCACTGTGGCCGGGGGCCTCTGCCACCTTTGTTGCAGCCCCTGCCCACTGTAGGCTCTGTCCAGAAGGAAGGATGTCTGGTCTAATTAGCATAT
>NW_005332270.1:0-218 GCF_000412655.1 Myotis brandtii | reverse complement strand
TGGAACAAAGGATCTTAAAATTGCAAGAAGCACAACTATAGGCACCCTCCTGGTTATGAACAATAACAATAAAAACTGTATTAGTGATCCCCATGAGCCCAGACTGCTCTGAGATCCTTCCACATTTAAGGAGAAAGAAGGAAGTCAGGAGCTTCATTTCCCTGCCCTGATCCTGGTCCTCCTGTCAACTCTCTCTCTCTCTCTCTCTCTCTCTCTCT
>NW_005332269.1:0-298 GCF_000412655.1 Myotis brandtii | reverse complement strand
CCATCAGCGGGGACCGGGGTTCCGAGAAAAGGCTCCGGGAGAGGAAGAATAGGTGTAGGTTGCTGAGGGTGGGCGGCCGTGGGAGGAGCCGGCTCCTTATGCAAATCACAGCGTCACGCGTGGGCTAGGGGCGGGGCAGTCGATGCAAAACCAGGTACTCCTTTGGAAGCGCGAGGGGGCGGTCCCCGCCACGCTCGGCCTCTTTCCACGAGTCTCTGACGTCGCAGACGTCCCGTTTAAAAGCGGCCGCGCAGGCGCAGTGAGTCGAAATGCGAACTTAGGCTGTTACACAACTGCT
>NW_005332268.1:0-296 GCF_000412655.1 Myotis brandtii | reverse complement strand
GGTGTTTGTCTTCTTGAAGGAAAGATTTCCACTATTTTCCTGTTGTGAATAACCCTGCTCTGAACATGGGCGTGCAAATATCACTTGGAATCCCTGCTGTCCATAATTCTGGATATAGAACCAGAAGTGCAATTTCTGGATCATATAATAATTCTATTTTGAATTTTTTGAGGAATCACCATGCTGTGCATCATTGTTGCTGCACCATTTTACACTCCTAACATCTCCCCAAGCCTTCTTTATTGTGTATATGCAGTGGCTGTGCATGTTTCATATATGAGACCAGGAGATCAAGC
>NW_005332267.1:0-351 GCF_000412655.1 Myotis brandtii | reverse complement strand
GGGCCCAATCCCCTGTGGGATTGGGCCCAAACCAGCAGTCCGACATCCTTATCACAATCAGGGAACGCTGGCTCCTAGCCGCTCACCTGCCTGCCTACCTGATCGCACCTAACCACTCTGCCTGCCAGCTTGATTGCCCCTAACTGCACCCCTGCCAGCCTGGTCACCCCCAACTGCCCTCCCCTGCTGGCCTGATCACCCCTAACTGCCTCTGACTCAGCCACCACCACCATGGCTTTCCCCAGAAGGAAGTCGGTCATCTGGAAGATGGCCAGTTGACCCAGTCTAATTAACATATTACCCTTTTATTAATTTAGATAGATTATATAGGATAGAATTGCTTAAATGGGG
>NW_005332266.1:0-286 GCF_000412655.1 Myotis brandtii | reverse complement strand
AAGATTATAAGAGAGGGTTTCCCGTGCCAGCAAAAGTAACTGGCGTGCCATGTTTTGCACGCGTGCCAGGAGTTGCCCACCCCTGGGCTAGGGCCTCCCTCCCTTTTCTGCCTGTGAGCATGACACAGGAAGAGGTAGTTCCGAAGCTTCCATGCTGATGGTTCCACTTTGGTGGAGATGTATGCCAAATTTATGAAAGTGCTACATACGCTTGAATGGGGATATACCATTTGATTTTGTACATTTCTATAGTGTCCATTAATGAGTTTATATTTCAGGTTGACCA
>NW_005332265.1:0-223 GCF_000412655.1 Myotis brandtii | reverse complement strand
TAAAAAATCAATAAAATATATTTTTTTTAAAAAGATAGTTTTCCAGACACTGACATGTGTGACAGCATGGATGATGGCACCTTTTAAGCATCAGGAAGAAGAATCCAGCAAGTTAAGTTCAAGAGATATAAATGCTGAAGGATCAGGGAGCATTCATGTGGAAATTCCCAGGGTAGACCAAGCATTCCCTCCCTTCCTCCCTTCCTTCCTCCCTTCCTTCCTT
>NW_005332264.1:0-417 GCF_000412655.1 Myotis brandtii | reverse complement strand
TCATAGGTTCGCCATCACTGCCCTACACCATTTGGTGTTTTACACGCAGGGCCTTGCTGCCTTCTCCTCACAGTCGTGGGAGCGAAACTGAGGCTCAGAGACGCTGGGTAACTTCTCTGGAGTAAAACCCTGTGGGGTCCCAACCCTGGTCTCTTTCTCCACATGGAGCCTCCGCACCCTGGCTCTGGCTGCTTTCAGAGAAGCCCCCTGCCCTCCGCAGGCAGCGCGGATGGATTTTCATTGGCGTTTTATTTATTCTTACAAATAGCCCAGGCAACTTAGCTCAGTGGTTGAGCGTGGACCTATGAACCTGGAGGTCACAGTTCCATTCCCGGTCAGAGCACATGTGATCCTCTCTCACTGATGTTCCTCTCTCGCCCGCCCTCTCCCTCTCCCTTCCTGTCTGAAATCAATAAA
>NW_005332263.1:0-394 GCF_000412655.1 Myotis brandtii | reverse complement strand
CTCTTCCTTCCTCTCTCTCTAAAATCAATTTTAAAATACTTTTATAAAAACAAAAATTATTTCCATGAAAAAATACATGTGTACCCCATTGCTTCCTCATCTACCTCTCTGCCTTGGTTAATGCTTCGAGTCACAGGGAATAATGAAGAACAGTGTTCAAATGAATTTTACAAAGTTTTAAATTTAATTTAAAAACGGAATAAGAAATCTAATTTAAGCATTTCTATGTATGTTAGCCTGGACTATCAACAAAGAGTGTAATTTATATATACTAGAGGCCTGATGCACGAAATTCATGCAAGGGGCTCAGTCCTCATGGCCCCGGCTGCCTCTTGACCCTGCCCACTGGTCGTTCCACCACCCAGTCTAATTAGCATATTAGCTCTTTATTATA
>NW_005332262.1:0-353 GCF_000412655.1 Myotis brandtii | reverse complement strand
TACTGGGGATGGAGTCCGCAACCCGGGCATGTGCCCTTGACCGGGGATCCAACTGTGACCTCCTAGTTCATAGGTTGACGCTCAACCCCTGAGCCACACCCACTGGGCTACTATAGTTTATTGATCTCAGAGAGGAAGGGAGAGGGAGCTAGAGAGAGAAACATCAATGATGGGCGAGAATCATGGACCGGCTGCCTCCTGCACACCCCCTACTGGGGATGGAGCCCACAGCCCGGGCGTGTGCCCTGGACCGGGAATCGAACCATGGCTTTCTGGTTCATGGTTAGAAAGATGCTCAACCATTGAGCTACACTGTCTGGGCTGAAATAGCCATTTTTTATGGTACATTTTAC
>NW_005332261.1:0-221 GCF_000412655.1 Myotis brandtii | reverse complement strand
GAACAGCGGAATGACTGGTCACTATGACGTGCACTGACCACTGGGGCAGACACTCAACACAGGAGCTGCCCCCTGGTGGTCAGTGTGCTCCCACAGGGAGAGCGCTGCTCAGCCAGAAGCCCTGAGCTGGGCTCACGACTGGCTAGTGCAGTGGAGGTGGCAGGAGCCTCTCCCGCCTCCGTGTCAGCACTAAGGATGTCCAACTGCTGGCTTAGGCTCGC
>NW_005332260.1:0-1005 GCF_000412655.1 Myotis brandtii | reverse complement strand
TTGGTCTTGCGCCCCTGCTCACCTGCTCCACCATCCCGCCGCATCCAATGCCTGCCATGTTCCGCACTCTGCCGCATGCTGCCAACCCCCTCCATGTTCCACGCACACCCCCTGGTGGTCAGCGCACATCATAGCGACTGGTTGTTTGGTTGTTCTGCCAGTCAGTCTATTTGCATATTAGGTTTATACATATATATATAAACCTAATATGCAAATATTTTTACTTTTATTTATAAAAGTAAAAATAAAAAAAATAAATCATGGAAAAGAGACTCAGAAAATTCTATGAACATTTTTCTTTTATCAGGGCAAAAAAAGAAAAAAAGTTTAAGATAGCTACAATCCAGTGTTTTCCATGTGGGTGTTCTGCTAAATGTCATCACCTATTCAATATATGAGGTATAATTCTGTTTTAGAGTTTCAGGGTGAGAACATTTGGTTCATTCTAGAGTTATTTTTCTCCATTCAGGATTAGATTAAAACATTGAGCAACATACTTCATCTGACCTTTGCTATTTTTGCAACATTATTGTGAATTATAAAAGCATAATATAGCACGATTAAATGATTAAGCAACATAGACAGTTTCAGAGATTTTCTCCTCATATTCAGTGTTGTGTGGCTAGAGAAAAGCGATGTTTCTGATGGATTTGATAGTCTATTCGCTCTAAAGAGTCTCCAGGAGTGCAGTGAGTGCAAAGAGTCCCAAATATGAGTGAAGTAAGAAGTCTGCCAAAGACCCTACCATTTTGAATGAGAAATCCCAGTCTCCTAGATTAGGAATTTAAGTATAAGCTTCTTTAAAAATCTAAACCATACTGCCTTATTATGAACAAACTAGATATAAATTCAGTCATTATAAAAATTACCAAGGTTATTATGTTATACGGGACCATGGTATCATAGCATTAGTTAAATAGCTCTTTAAGTAATTCATAAGTAAGGCCAATAAACCAGATGAGCTGTGTGCAGTATAGTATATTATAAAGAAACACCTCCTCTCAC
>NW_005332259.1:0-775 GCF_000412655.1 Myotis brandtii | reverse complement strand
AGTCAAAAAGTTTGCCCACCCCTGTTCTAAACCCTTCTTCCCGGCCTGGGACCTTCCTCCACACCAAGTCACACCTCTTTTGAAACTCTCAATGTGCTGCCCTTCCTATATAACAATGCTGCTAGTAAGACACCGGCTTACTATTGTTTTTCAGGGGTAAAAAGAAATCTGCACTCACCTATATTTTCTCTCCCTCAGTCCTGTCACCAGCAGTGCCTGCTGGAAAGTCGGTGGCAGGATTGGCTACAGGGTAGGTCAAGGAGAGAACAAAGCCTCCCCACTCAGCCCTGTAGTGTGGGTGTCCCCAGGGTCCCCGCAGCAACCAATCACAGGCACGCCACCTCCTCAGGGGCTCACTTTGGAGCCCCTCGGCCTCGTGGAACAGAATTTTCACCACATTTCTCATAGTTTGTGTGTTCCTAACACTCCGCCATTTACCTTTACTCATGTGCTTCTATTGGCACCCTTGAAAATAAATGCACTTTCATTTGGGGTCTTTGGCCTCCGTTTTCTAACCCTTCCCTGAGCACTTCCACCAGCTCCCCCACGCCTTCCAGGTGCAGAGACATGTCCATTATAAATAGCTTTTGTTTATTAGGCCTTACTATGTGCCAGGCATTGTTGTAGGAGAGTTATATGGATTCATTCTCACCATAACCTTATGGGGTTGATACAGTTACTAACCACGTAACAGAGGAGAAAACAGAGGCACTGAAAGTGAGGGAACTTGCTCAAAGCAAAGTCACATGGCTAGCAAGTGGTAGAGCCAGAGTCT
>NW_005332258.1:0-259 GCF_000412655.1 Myotis brandtii | reverse complement strand
CAGCAGCGCCCATGTGACCATCCTGAGAGTGGACAGAAAGCTGTGGTGGGGGAGGGAGCACACAGCCCACAACCAGACTGGACAGAGACTCCTGGAAGGCCCTCCTAGTCTTTAGAGAGTTCTAGAATCAGAGAGACACAGCCCAGGGCAGGAGGCAGGTCTCTGAGGGGAGAAAAGGGATCTGTGGTCCTGACCTGGGTGGAGGCCACATGACTCAGAAATGCTGGGGTCAGGCCTCAGACACAGTGGGTGTGGGCAG
>NW_005332257.1:0-855 GCF_000412655.1 Myotis brandtii | reverse complement strand
TTTGCATACAGGTTCTCTTTTCAAGCCTTGTCCTCTGTTCTCCGGCAACATTCACAGATTTGCCGGGGAAATGAAATACTGCAGCGACCTTTTTAATTCCCCCGACTTTTTACAATCTTGGAAAGTTAACGCAACAGCAGGAGTTTAATCATATTCACGGACGTAAAAGACAAAATAAGGCACCTTAGCCTTCTGAGGGCAACGTGACCGCCAGGCATCAGACACTGTCCCTTGGGAAGCGGAAACCGAGCTTGCGTGCGTCTCTCACGACGCCTGGCTCTATGCCGGGCTGTCACCCCCGTCTGCCGCTCACACGCCCGCATCTGGTCTCTACCTTGAACTTCCTCCTGCATTCCCTGTTTCTTTCCTGAGCACGTCGTCTTGATTGATTCAGAGTGCTGTTGATTCACAGGTATCTCGTTTTGAAAATGTATCCTGTTACACTGGATACGTAAAGTCTTTCCAATACCAGGGACCCTGTGGACATGGCCCTCGATGCCAGATTCTCTCTCATTTGTTTACACGGGTGTCTAACAACTGGTGGTGATTCTTAAAATCAAACGCAGTGGTTCCTGCGATTCCCTGGGGGTCTCGCAGCGCCCGATCATTTAGCCAAGTGTCATTCTGTGTGCTGTTGAGTCTTGGGTCTCAATTGTTGTGCAGTTGGGTTGATGGATGAGATGGCCTAAAGAAAAGTAGGAAAGAAAGAAAAAGAAAAAAAAAAGGAACAGTATTCTTCGCAGAGCCCACGGTGACAGAGCAGATCGGCTCTCTCAAATCCCCCGTCCACACGGCCATTGTCACTGAGGTGATGGATGGAGCTGTTGGTCAGCCTGATAGGGAACAGCAGTCCTT
>NW_005332256.1:0-553 GCF_000412655.1 Myotis brandtii | reverse complement strand
AAGACAGCACTGACTCTGACCACCCTGGTCTCCTCTCCAGTGAGGGCCAGTGGAAGGTCAGAGCTCAGTGTAAAGATGGCGCTGCTCAGGGAAAAGGTGTGGACTCAGGGCCTGCCTAGGTCAGAATCCTATCCAGAACTGCCAATCAGGAGCAGGCAGCCCACCACACCCCTTCTCAGTGCTAGGAAGTCAGTCTGTTCCAACTCTCAGCTTCTCTCCACTCCTCCTTCAGTTGAGGCCTACTTTAGCATTCACTTTGAAAGTTGTCTGAAAATGGAAAAGGAACCTGAAACTGGCAATTCTGCCTCATTTGAGCAGGTCTAGTGAAAGAAAGCTGAAATGAGTCAACACTCAGTTACTAGTGAATGGATTTTCCACTCCCTAGATTATCTTGGAGCAAATATTTAATCTCAGACCAGCATCTACTGCCCTCCAGGTTGCTTCTTTTCACTGTATAGATTTTTGTTTAGAAAACGCAAATGTTTTTAAATGTGAACATGGGAAGATATATATCATAGGCCCAATGCATGAAATTCATGCAAGGGGCTCGGCC
>NW_005332255.1:0-253 GCF_000412655.1 Myotis brandtii | reverse complement strand
AAGCCGATTTATGAATAATTCACACTCAGAAACAGGAGAGCCACTCGGGGCTGCATCCCAACCCCGTCTCCGCACACCTGATGGACGTGATGGCGCTGACGCTGCAGGAGCAGGAGTCCTGAGGGGCGGGTTCTCTGTGAACCCTCACGGCACACTCTGCCCGGGCACGGTGCTCTGGGCACAGGCCCTTGTGGGACGCGTGGGGTCAGTCACGCGACGCCCCCACATGCTTCCCCTGCAGCGTCCGCCTCAG
>NW_005332254.1:0-233 GCF_000412655.1 Myotis brandtii | reverse complement strand
GAACACGGTATATTCTTCCATTTGTTTATGTTTTCCTTTATCTCTTTTTTTCAGCGTCCTGTAATTTTCTGAGTATCAGTACTTTACCTCGTTGGTTAAGTTTATTCCTAGGTATTTTAATTTTTTTGTTGCAATGGTAAATGGGATTGTTTGTTGTTGTTTTTTTGTATTTTTATTATTATTTTTTTTTTCTTTGGTTTCTCTTTCTGTGAGTTCATTATTGCTGTGTAAAA
>NW_005332253.1:0-561 GCF_000412655.1 Myotis brandtii | reverse complement strand
ATAGTTCTCTACTTACATAAGAGCTGGCCATTGATTTAAAAAAATTGTTTTTCAGTCCCCCTTATAATCAATTGCTAACTTTCAAAAGGTTGAGTAATTTGGGAGTGCTAGTGATCCATACCTTCAACACTCAGAGATTGTTTATCATCTTTGCAGCCAACTGACTTAAAAGATCTTTTTGACTTCTTTGTTGTTATTAGATTATCATGGTGATCACCTGGTAAGAGAATGCCTGCATAGAAACATTTAAGACACTGGATACAATGCAACAGACCAGCATTATGGCCACAATGACAGGAACAAGAACAACTAAAAGTCCCTATAATGTGCTTCAAATGTTATTTGCCCAACACAGGTCAAAAGAAAAAATCCCATAGGCTACGAGGATAAGCCTTATAAAGCCCAACGACATTTTCCTTGAACCTATCCCATCTTGCCTGTTTCATTGATCCAAATATAACAAAAGTATTAGCAATGATTTGAAAGCACCATGACTAGAAAACAAGACACTTAGAGCAAGCAATGTGATTACCCACTAGTACTTGTGCCCATGAATTGAGA
>NW_005332252.1:0-725 GCF_000412655.1 Myotis brandtii | reverse complement strand
GCTGGACCCCAACAATGTTTTTGTTTATTGTATTTAGCAAGGCAAAGTTCAGTTTTTTCTCTGTAAAATATAGAGAAAGAACCAATTTAAATGAAACAAAACACAATAATTTAGTACTTAAAATATTTTGGGGAGTGTATGATTCTGTTACTCTAAAATGTGATTTTTTTAAAGTTCAATCATTGTATTTAATCTCTTAAAGCTTTAATATTTTATATGCTCTGAAAACATGTGAGAGGATGGACAATAAACATATAAGCAAATGAAGACAAACAAATAAAAGAATTACATACACATCTTATACCATGCAGAGCAGATAGAAAAAAAATTAATTTTCAATGCATATTAAATAAAGAAAAATGCATTTTTAAAACACAATGTATTACTGAAACAAAACACTAATCTTTTATTTTTTTAAAGAAAAAAATTATTCCTCGAGTCAAGCTAAGGGAAAATGTAGTGCTTTTAAACACTTTAATTTCCCAAATAAAAGTGTTGCCAGTGGCTCATCGAGATCTAATGGCAGCAGCCCTGGCTGCTGTGGCTCAGTTGGTTGGGCAACATGGACCAAAAGGTAGCAGTTCAATGCCAGTCAAGGCACATGCCCAGGTTGTGGGTTTGATTCCTGGTTAATGTGTGTACAGGAGTCAAACAATTGATGTTTTTTTTTCTCTCTCTCCTATTGTCCCTTCCTCTCTCGCTAAAATCAATAAAAACATATTTTT
>NW_005332251.1:0-230 GCF_000412655.1 Myotis brandtii | reverse complement strand
TTGGATCTCTAGTTAGAAGTATCTGCAAACCAGTCCCCGGGTCAAAGAAACGCTACTGAGAGCTGTGCTGAAAGACACGCTCAGGAGAGCTCTGGGCATCAAAGAAGAGGAGGGGGAGGAGGAGGAGGAGGAAGAGGAGGAGGAGGAGGAGTAATGAAGCCAAACAGGACCTTGGCTTTTCTGTTACAAAGATTGCTACTGTGCTTTTTTTTCTAATCTTGAAAAAGAAC
>NW_005332250.1:0-340 GCF_000412655.1 Myotis brandtii | reverse complement strand
GCGCGGGGGGTGGGGGGCCGCAGGCTCCCACGCCTCCCCTGATGAAGGGTGCTGGGCGCCAGGCCTCCGCGGCAGGTTGCTGGAGACAAAGCAGGCTCCCGAGCCCGGAGCGCATCCGCTTTTCTCAGCAACTCAGCCCGGGGTCGCAGGACACCGGCAACCCTGTCCCCCTGGCGGCAGCTCCCAGAATGACAGGCCCAGGCCGAGGGCGAAGGCAAAGTGACAGCCCCTGCAGGTCCCAGAACCTGGCGGCAAGCCTGGGGGAGGAGGCCCTGCGATTCTTAGAAGGACCCACACCGGGCGTGGCGCGGTCATTGCGCCACTGAAAAGGCAAGTGGGT
>NW_005332249.1:0-240 GCF_000412655.1 Myotis brandtii | reverse complement strand
TGTTGTTGTTGTTGCAATGGTAAGTGGAATTGTTTTTCTAGTTTCTCTTAATGAGAGCTCATTATTGGTATATAAAAATGCCATCAATTTCTGGATGTTGATTTTGTATCCTGATACATTACCAAATTCATTTATTAAATCTAGTAGTTTCTTGGTGGAGTCATTAAGGTTTTCTATGTACAATATCATGTCATATGCAAATGATGAGTTTTACTTCCTCCTTTCCAATTTGGATGCCTT
>NW_005332248.1:0-242 GCF_000412655.1 Myotis brandtii | reverse complement strand
AGTGACTGCCAAGCAGGCTGTGCTGGGTGCTGCCTGCGGGCCACACTCACCTGCTCCCTGGTTGCTACAGCGACGGCCAAGCAGGCCGTGCTGGGTTCTGCCTGCAGGCGGCACTTGACTGCTCCCGGGTCACTGCAGCGACAGCCAAGCAGGCCATGCTGGGAACTGCCTGCAGGCGGCATTTGCCTGCCCTCGGGTTGTACTGGCGATGGCCAAGCAGGCCGTGCTGGGAGCTGCCTCCT
>NW_005332247.1:0-472 GCF_000412655.1 Myotis brandtii | reverse complement strand
GAAAGGAACTGTGGGCCACGAGGCTGCGGTAGGCACATGCCCCCGGCATGGCACCCAGTCCCCTGTCTGCTGGCATTCTGTTGCCACCACTGCCACTCCTATGCACTGACAGCGCTGGCCCCACTCACACCTGCTGATAGCGCTGAGCAATTGGAGCCTGCGCCAGCAGTGGATGCGAGCGGGGCTGGCAGCATCATGGGTGCGAGTGGCGGCTGCTGCCCCAGTTGTGCTTCAGGAGCAGGGGGAGGTGGAGAAGAGCCTCAGGTGTGATTGGGGTCAGAAGCTGCTGCTCACACCCACTGAGGGTGCCGAGTGATGGGGCCAGTGCCAGGTGCCAGCAGTGGGTGTGAGCAGCAGCTCCAGCACCTCCAGTGGGTGTAAGCAGGGCCGGTGCTGGCAGGGCCGGTGCTGGCAGCAGGTGCCTGGTGGGACCGTGGTGTGTGGGAGCAAAAAAATTTCAGTAACCATCAGA
>NW_005332246.1:0-331 GCF_000412655.1 Myotis brandtii | reverse complement strand
TAGCAGCCATCTGCAGACCTCTCTGTAGCTCCTGCCACGTGGCCCCAGGCTGTAGCTGACTTTGCATTTCCTGGGAGGCCTCAGAGAAAGTGAACCTGGTGGATAGTTTCAGACCATACCAGATTACAACTATACACATCTATGAGCGACACACTCTAAGGGCAGACTCAGTGAGTACCAAAGCCCCAATGAAGGAAGTCCTGCTCCATAAGGGTGCCTACTGCACAGGTGCTCTTCCACTGTAGTCACAGCCAGTCCTCACTAGCCAATTGGCCTAGAGGTCAATCCCTCCCATGACACTAATAGCAATCAAGTCCCAACTACAAGAAGA
>NW_005332245.1:0-220 GCF_000412655.1 Myotis brandtii | reverse complement strand
AAGAGGACATGCAGATGGCCAATAGACATATGAAAAGGTACTCATGTCACTAATCATCAGAGAAATGCAAATTAAAACCACAATGAGATAACACCTCACACCTGTCAGAATGGCTATCATCAATAAATCAACAAACAGGTGTGGGCCAGGCTGAGGAGAAAGGGGAATCCTGGTGCACTCTTATTGGGAATGCAGATTGGTGCAGCCACTATGGAAAACA
>NW_005332244.1:0-225 GCF_000412655.1 Myotis brandtii | reverse complement strand
GGGGCAGCGGAATGCAGCTCAGGGCCCGGCCGTGCCCAGAACACAGCTGCCCAAGGCTGGGGGGACCACCACTGCCCGCACTCCATCCTGAGCCCACTGGGCGCTGGGTCAGCCTAGAGCCACCTGGGCCTGGGCTCCAGAGCGGGAGGTCGGAGCAGGACGGGAAGCCGAGCAGAGAACCCGGGGCGGGTGGGCACGTGGGCCTGGCCAAGGGTCAGCGGGAGC
>NW_005332242.1:0-302 GCF_000412655.1 Myotis brandtii | reverse complement strand
TCTGACACGCATGTCATAGGTTCGCCATCACTGCTAGGAGCTGTATCAGTAAAGATATTACTACAACACATGTCCAATATTTTGCAGAAGCTTTTTATTTTGATGTAGTACCATTTGTTTATTTTCTCTTTAGTTTCCATTGCCCTAGGAGCTGTAAAGATATTAATATGACATATGTCTGATATTTTGCACCTGTCAGGTGGCTATCATCAACAAATCGACAAACAACAAGTGCTGGCGAGGATGTCGAGAAAAAGGGACCCTTTTGCACTGCTGGTGGGAATACAGACTGGTGTAGCCAC
>NW_005332241.1:0-226 GCF_000412655.1 Myotis brandtii | reverse complement strand
TAACAAAGATTATAAAGTGAATATCTCTAGCATTCTCCCTACTGACAGAATATTGAACAAATTTAATGCTGACAATCTCTTTTCATCTTCTATATTATCTGTTGATCTTTTAATTCCACCAAATTGTTTTACCTGGTTATTATTCTTACTAGGGGCCTGGTGCATGAAATTCGTGCACTGGTGGGGGGCTGGTCCCTCAGCCCAGCCTGCCCCCTCTCACATACTG
>NW_005332240.1:0-216 GCF_000412655.1 Myotis brandtii | reverse complement strand
CCCCCCCCCCCCGCTGGCTGGTCACCCCTCACTATTCCCCTGCCAGCCTAATTGCCTCCAACTGCCCCCCCCTGCTGGCCTAGTCACCCTCAACTGCACCACCCTGCCAGCCTGGTTGCCCCTAACTGCCCCCCCCTCGCTGGCCTGGTTGCCTCTTACTGACCCCCACTGGGCTGGTTGCCCCAACTGCCCACCCTGCTGGCCTGGGCGCCCCCC
>NW_005332239.1:0-277 GCF_000412655.1 Myotis brandtii | reverse complement strand
ATTCCTAAATGTCTTTAATACCCTAACTATCAGCAGAAATGGACGACTTGTGTGTAACCCACCTCAGGTCTGTTTGGGACACACCAGTGCCATATCCTGACATTTGACTTCTTAGGGTCATTGCACTTTTGTTATTTTTCAGATCCAATGAAAATGTGAGTGGGTGGCTGAGATCCAAAACACACCCCAGAAGGACAATTCTGGGAGGCGGGGTGGCCGTAGGGGAATCCCTGAGCGCGGCATTGCAACTCTGAAGAGGGAGGGTGGGGTGGGGGGG
>NW_005332238.1:0-628 GCF_000412655.1 Myotis brandtii | reverse complement strand
TGACTCTTCCAAAACTCAGTCATCCCTCAGTATCTGCTGGGAGATTGGTTTTATGACCCTGTGGATACCAAAATCCATGGATACTCAAACCCCTGTATAAAATGGCATAAAACAGTGTATATAGTCCTGCACAACACAAACTACTAGCTGCAGAATGAAAATACTGTCTTCAATCTGCAGTTGGATAAATCCCCAGATGCAAAAGCCAGGGATGCAGAGGGCTGACTGTACATTGATTGAAAAATTTTCAGAAATGTGCAGTTCAAACCCATGTTGTCCAAGGGTCAACTGTTATTCAAATTATGCTATGAATTACTTAAACCAAGTTACAAATCTTCTAATTGTAGCAAGAAAGCATTGGAGGACAGAGAGAGGTCCTACTCAAGTTGGTAAGGCTCAGTAACTTCATTACTCAATAAGAGTTCCTGGTAACTTACCCACACAGGGTCTTCCCACTCCTTGAGACCGGTAACCTCTTGGACATACACAGCGATAGCTGCCTCTCGTATTCTCACATATCTGGTTATATCTGCACTGATGGGTCCCATCTTTACACTCATCAATATCTACAGACATGGAGGCAATAAAAAGTAGTAACATTTCCTCTTTCAAAACCTGATATTTATTT
>NW_005332237.1:0-230 GCF_000412655.1 Myotis brandtii | reverse complement strand
CCTGCTGTCCTGGTCACCCCCAACTGCCCTCCCCTGATGGTCTGGTCGCCCCGAACTGCCCTCACCTGCAGGCCTTGTCCCCCCCAAGTGCCCTCCCCTGCTGACCCTCTTGTGGTGGCCATCTTTGACCACATGGGGGCAGTCATCTTGTGCGAGGGCATAATGGTCAATTTTCATATTACCTCTTTATTACATAGGATTGCCTTTTAAACAGTGTTGTATCTTAGTAA
>NW_005332236.1:0-254 GCF_000412655.1 Myotis brandtii | reverse complement strand
ATCAAAAAACTATTAGACTTAATAAATGAATTCGGCAGTGCAGCAGGATACAAAATTAATGCCAAGATATCTATGGCATTTCTATACACCAATAGATAACTTACAGAAAGAGAGACTAAAAAAGTAATCACATTTTCTATCACACCAAAAAAATTAAGCTACCTAGGAATAAACTTAACTAAAGAGGTAAAAGACTTCTACTCAGAAAAGTAGAGGGCACTGAAAAAAGAAATAGAGGAAGACATAAACAGATG
>NW_005332235.1:0-361 GCF_000412655.1 Myotis brandtii | reverse complement strand
CAAGTTCAAGCTGTCAGAACATTTTTAAATATATGAATATATTTTTCAATTGGTAATTGTTTCACATTTATTACAATCACTGGCAAAGATACAGTGTTTATTAATCATAAACTATAATAGCTTATATTTTGAAACACAAATGGATAAGCACTTAGATGCACTTTAATAAAATTGTAAAACTTTTCCCCAAAAAAATAAATTTCTGTTTCCTCATAACCTCATTGTGCCAAGCTGAAAATAAAACAATTTGGATGAAAGCAATCATTCACCATTCACCTGACTCTGCATTGTCAGCCATGTAGGCAGGTTGTGGATTTCCCCAAAGTTGCTCAGTGAAATCCTAGAGGCAGAGAAGGGATGT
>NW_005332234.1:0-306 GCF_000412655.1 Myotis brandtii | reverse complement strand
CCAAGGTCACAGGCAGAGCGGGAGCCGGGCCCCTAGGTGCCTCGCTGGCCCGGAAGGGGGTGCAGGTGGGGGCTCCTAACCCTGGCCCAGCCCCACATGGAGCCTGTTTCCTCCGCGTGCACAGATCAAGAACGTCGAATTGAACATTGAGAATCTAGGGGAACGCATCAAGAATGCTAAAAAGAAGGTTTGGGAAAAGATCAAGAGTTTTGGCAGGAGAATCAAGGATTTTTTCAGAAAACCCTCACCCGAGGTGGAGCCCTGAGGTCTTTGGCCCTGGCCCCGGCCTCTGCGCTCTGACCAATA
>NW_005332233.1:0-273 GCF_000412655.1 Myotis brandtii | reverse complement strand
GGGCGGGGGACAGGAGAGGAATTCACTCCTGTGCACCCTGAGCTGGGCACACCGGAGGCACAGAGCAGAGAGAGGCCCAGCTACCTGCCTGAGGCCACACAGCGGAAGAGGAGGGACCGGGATGCAAAGTAGGTTCTGTGGGATCACGGCGCCTTCCTGCAACTCAGAACAAGAAGTACCCTTGGAATCAAGGGCCAAGAGCCATATCCTGCTCTCCAGGGGCTGGGGAAACGCCCTCAGACCCAGAGAAGCCTCCCCTGGCCTCCCCTCCCC
>NW_005332232.1:0-955 GCF_000412655.1 Myotis brandtii | reverse complement strand
TTGCACCAAATAGCTTGGTCATTCCAGTTTGTAGCTACCATTGGATGAGTTTGAGATCCTTGGATCTTGCAAGCTGTTTCTCGGTGATTTAAGCCACAAAGACAATTCCAAAGGCTACACTGATTCCTTTTTAATATAAAGGACTGAGGGGCTGCTGAGAGTGGACAGAGCTCTTTCCATTATTCTATTTTAAGAAAAGCACTAGTTAGATGGCCCAGATACCAGCTCTTATTGAACCCTAACTTCAGAAGTTCATTTGCAATGAACTTTCCATACCTATTTGGTTGGGAAGTGTACTATCATTTCTCTTCTCAGTGAGGCTATCAAGAAACACACTTCAAATAATTCCCAAGGGACACACAATCATTCTTTCAAAATAGCAATTTGGCTGTAGTGGCCTTCTTGCCATTCAGCTAAGCAGATCTTTGAATGGTCATGGAGACAGTTAATGGGTTTTCTGGGGGAGAGGGAACCCACCACTATATGTAATTAGCAAGAAATAGCAGAAAATACAACTATTGTGGAAGCCAAACTGAAAATACACTAACAAATAAGTCTAAACCACATTCATGGAATCTTTTTGGAAGCAGAGTAAGGGAGTGATTTTCTCATGTTAAGAAAGTCATAATATTGCCCAAATCTTCAATAAGCAGGACTTCACAAGGCTCTGGCAAGAGACGGGGAGAGTTCGTAAGCAAATCTTTCATGACCTTTTTTTACCTGCTAGCTCTTTCTACTCAGTTAATATATCCGATGTCTCCACTTCCCCCCAACAATGACAACAGTTACAAAAAGATTCTTGATTATCAGTCATTGGATCACCTGTAATGGACTAGGATGTCCTCTCCTGGCCCTCACCTGCTGAAATGTGGCACAAGTGACTATGGCACAAGTCACCTTGCCGTGCCTCAGTCTCCCCATCTGTACTATGAAGACTGCAATCTCTTTTAATCTT
>NW_005332231.1:0-269 GCF_000412655.1 Myotis brandtii | reverse complement strand
AACATAACCCCTGGGGCATGAAGGGGCTGCTGGGTGGGGGATAGCCTAGCAGTTCTGTCATGGTCACAACAAAGGACTGGCAGGCAGATGGAGATGTGCTTCCAGAGGAATCTCGTATCTGTGCCAATGGGAATATTAGGCCCTCAGGCTGTCATGCCTTTTCCTCCCCTTTGAGGGTCTAAGCGGATCATAGGGTGTGTGTGTGTGTCTGGAGTGGAGGGCCACAGGGACGGAGAACCAGCAAAAGAGGGCGCTGAGGCTTATCTGGT
>NW_005332230.1:0-217 GCF_000412655.1 Myotis brandtii | reverse complement strand
ATGAGACAATAATTACCTTACATTAGGCTGTTTATTGTTCCTAATCTTCCTCTCCTGACCTACTTTTTTTGTAATAATTGATCTCAGCCTATTCAGATTCCTGCATGGAGAAGAATCCCTCCTTAAGATTAGCCTACTCTGCCCTCGCCGGTGTGGCTCAGTGGATAGTGTCGGCCTGCAGACTACAGGGTCCCGGGTTTGATTCCAGTCAAGGGCA
>NW_005332229.1:0-507 GCF_000412655.1 Myotis brandtii | reverse complement strand
TCAGTTATGAGTTACTGGTTACCAGTTTCCAGGTTACTAGTTACTAGTTACCAGTTACTAGTTACTAGTATCTGGTTACTGGCTACTAGTTACTAGTTACGAGTGACCGGTTACCAGTTAATAGTTACCAGTTATTAGTTATCGGTTACTAGTTACTATTTACTGGTTACCAGTAACAAGTTACTAGTTACCAGCCACTAGTCACCAGGTTACTAGTTGATAGTTAGCGGTTACCAGCCACTAGTTACCGGTTACTAGTTGCAGGTTACTGGTTACTAGTTACCAGGTTACTATTTACTGGTTACCGGTTACCAGTCACTAGTTACCAGGTTACTAGTTACCAGGTTAGTAGTTACTAGTTACTAGTTAGTGATCACTAGTTACTAGTTACTGGTTACTGGTTACCAGTTACTAGTTACCGGCCTCCTAGTTACCGGTTACTAGTCACCAGGGTTTTAGGGTTAGGGTCAGGGTCGGGTTAGGGTTAGGGTTAGGGTTAGGGTTAGG
>NW_005332228.1:0-474 GCF_000412655.1 Myotis brandtii | reverse complement strand
AAGTGGCTTGGTGAGAAATGCACTGACAGGGTTTCCCGTATATACAATGACTTCTTTTTCCTCATACTGCTTTTTAAATTCTCTCTTTTTCTTTAATTTTTAGATAGCTTTATTATAATGTGCCTTGGTAGAGATCATTTTTGGTTGAAATTTTGAAGGGATCTACGCATTTCATGAACTTGGATGTCAAAATTTCTCCCTAGATTTGTGAACTTCTTAGCCAATATTTCTTTAAATAAGCACTCTTGTGCTGGCCAGTGTGACTCAGTTGGTTGAGCATTGTCCTATGCCCCCAAAGATCCATGGTTCCATTCCAGGTCAGGGCACACGCCCAGGTTGCAGGTTCTATACCTGGTTGGGATGGATGCAGGAGGCAATCAATTGATGTTTCTCTTTCTCATCCATGTTTCTCTCTCTCTCCCCCTTTCCCTTTCCCTCTCTCTAAGTCAAATTAAAAATATATATATTTAAAAA
>NW_005332227.1:0-267 GCF_000412655.1 Myotis brandtii | reverse complement strand
AATTGAAGGTGAAATCAGGAGCTTCACAGACAAAAATGAACTAAGGGAATTTATTATCACCAAGGAAGCAATATAAGAAAAGCTAAAGGAACTGCTATAAAAGGCAGGAATAGGAAGGGTAGAAGGCATAAAAAATAAAAATGGCGTAAACAAGTACCTATCAATAATAACCTTAAATGTAAATGGAATTAAATGCTCCAATAAGCCCTAACCGGTTTGGCTCAGTGCATAGAGAGCATTGGCCTGCAGACTGAAAGGTCCCAGGTT
>NW_005332226.1:0-200 GCF_000412655.1 Myotis brandtii | reverse complement strand
AATCCTGTCTATGAAGTCACAATACTGTCCATGAAGTAACAATCTTCTCTATGAAATAACAATTCCCTCTATGTATTCAAAATCCTGTCTATGAAGTGAAAATCCCCCTATGAAGTAACAATCCTGACTATAAAGTCACAATACTATCTATGAAGTAACAATTCTGTCTATGATGTCACAATCCTGTCTATGAAGTCACA
>NW_005332225.1:0-551 GCF_000412655.1 Myotis brandtii | reverse complement strand
CTAGTCAATTTATAAATGTAGAAGAAATGATGGAATTAGAATGTCATAATTTTGCAACCATCATATTAATAATGACTAGTCAAAAACCATTCATGATGATAAAACTAGTAGGTGAAAGTTTCAAGAGGAACAGAATATTTACTTAGTCTGAAAGGCTTCCCCCAAGTTACTTATTAATTACAAATGAAAAATAAAACTTTACAGTAGATTAAGCTAGTGAACACAATTTTAACCAAGTGTTCCAAGTTAAGGTCGTCAACTACCTCTGAGCCTCCCCATCACTGGCCCTCTGAAGCATGCCTTGTTTACCTTTATGGGAGTCTGTTTCTTTGGAATTCTGAGAGTTAATCATCAGCTGAAGTAAATCCACTCGGTGCTGGAAGCAGAAGGAAAACTTTCAATGTTAGAAATAAATCAAGAGTGCAATACTAGCCCTAGCCGGTTTGGCTCAGTACATAGAGTGTCGGCCTGCAAATCAAAGAGTCCTGAGTTTGATTCTGGCCAAGGGCACAAAACTTGGTTGCAGGCTCCTCCCCAGCCCAGGCCCTGGT
>NW_005332224.1:0-543 GCF_000412655.1 Myotis brandtii | reverse complement strand
TTCCAGGAAGGACATGAATTGAAGGGGGTGAGGGTGGAGTCATATTTAACTCAGCAGATACTTCAACACCATTTTCTTCAAAATTAAGCAGAAAATTCCATCCTGAAGCTATCATATGAACATTTGCTCAAGTCTCCATGCATGGCAGTGTTATTATGGGTGGAAAAGAAGGATTAGCAGCAATAAGTTCTAAAAGGCTCTCCCCTCTTGTGTAAAAGCAAGCACTTGGCACACCATCATAGGTCATTTCACATTGAAAAGTCCAGGCAATATTTCACTAAAGGTAGCAAGGCAGAGGCTGTTCCCCAGCCTAACACCCACCTATGGACCTTCAGGAAGCTCCACAAGAGTTAACACAGATGTCAGCTGACACAAAGACAGGTGCTGCTGCTGCTGACAAATGGTGCTTCACAGCTGGGTCTCTGAGCAGAGTAATGAGAGGATCAGACCATAGACAGGCTAAAAGGTACTGTAAGTCATCCAAAAGACAGTCTGATGCTAACAACAACATCACTATAATTTGTACCAGTCATTTTCCTCCAA
>NW_005332223.1:0-207 GCF_000412655.1 Myotis brandtii | reverse complement strand
TAGTTCTATTTTTAATTTTCTGAGGAACCTCATACTGTCTTCCACGGTGGCTGCACCAATTTACAATGCCACCAACAGTGCACTAGGGCTTCCTTTTCTCCACATCCTTGACACTTGTTTGTTGATTTATTGATGTTAGCCATTTTGACAGGTGTGAGATAATATCTCACTGTGGTTTTAATTGAGCATCTTTTCATATGTCTATTG
>NW_005332222.1:0-500 GCF_000412655.1 Myotis brandtii | reverse complement strand
GGGATAAACTTAACCAAGGAGGTAAAAGACCTGTACTGTGAATACTATGGGACATTTCAAAAAAAGATAGAAGAATATATAAACAAGTGGAAGAATATGCCATGTCTATGTATTGGTAGAATCAACATCATTAAAATGGCCATACAACCCAAAATAATCTACTGATTCAATGCAATCCCTATTAAAATACCAATAGCATATTTCACAGACCTTGAACAAACACTCCAAAAATGTATATGGAACCAAAAAAGACCTCAAATAGCCACAGCCGTCTTGAGAAAGAACAAAGTTGGAGGAATCAGAATACCAGATATCAAGTTTTACTACAAAGCCACTGTGTTCAAAACAGCCTGGTACTGGCACTAGAACAGGTGTACAGACAAATGGAACAGAACAGAGAACCCAGAAATCAACCCAAGCCCAATGTGCTCAATTATTATTTGCCAAAGAGGCAAGAGCATATATTGGAGCACAGACAGTCTCTTCAATAAATGGTGTTG
>NW_005332221.1:0-470 GCF_000412655.1 Myotis brandtii | reverse complement strand
GATTATTTTTGTTGTCCAGGTAACCTAGCAATCTTGAGGTTTTATACTTAAACTATATCAGAGGGAAGTATATATCTATGAGGAAAAGCAACGCACAGTCATAAATTCTTACTTTAACTAATCTATATTAATAAAAGGGTAATATGATAATTAGAACGGACATCTTCTGGACAAAGCCACAGTGGCAGACGCCAAGGCAGAGGCAGTTAAGGGCGATCAGGCCAGCAGGGGAGAACAGTTAGGGGTGATGAGTATGGCAGGGGAGGGCATTCGGGGAGATCAGGCCAGCAGGGGATGGCAGTTAGGGGGTGATCATGTCGGCAGGGGATGGCAGTTAGGGGGTGATCATGTCAGCAGGGGAGGGCAGTTAGGGGGTGATCATGTTGGCAGGGGAGGGCAGTAGGGGGCGATCCCTGGGATCGGGCCTAAACCAGCAGTCAGACAGCCCCCGAGGGGTCCTGGATTGGAGA
>NW_005332220.1:0-274 GCF_000412655.1 Myotis brandtii | reverse complement strand
CTCGAGTCAAAAAGTTTGCCCATCCCTGCCCTAGGCACATACATCCCCACAAAGGGCATCATTTAGTTCATTATTCCTTAGGTAGCCACTACATCTCAGCTCCATCTTCTAGATAACTCCCAAACTCAACTCACATGCAGACCCTGACTCCTCTTCTGTGATTCAGACTCATATTTCCAATTAGCTGAGATTTCAATGTACAGGCCCTGTTGACCTAGATCGACCTTGTTCAAAACACCTTAGATCAGCGGTTCTCAACCTATGGGTCGAGACC
>NW_005332219.1:0-249 GCF_000412655.1 Myotis brandtii | reverse complement strand
GATGGACTAACGGGGCCGAGGCCCGGGAAGCACTGTCGGAGGGCAGAGGGCAGAGGGCCTGAAGGGCTGCTTCAGTGGGCAGCGTGGGGAAGAAGGGAGGAAGGGACAGGCAGTGGCCCAAGGACCGGCCAGGGCAAAGGAGAACGTTAGATCTGGTGATGGTGAGGGGGGGTGGGGGTGCTGAGTTAGCGCTGAGGCAGGGAGGCAGGGAGCCAGGCCCCAGAAGGGCTGCTGGGAGCGGGTCTGGGG
>NW_005332218.1:0-375 GCF_000412655.1 Myotis brandtii | reverse complement strand
GTATTGTAAAAATATTTAAAGTCCATACTGTGATATACTACCCTAAAGCTTTGCTTATAAAATTTTCTGTTGAAGAAAGATACCTGAAATCATTCTAAGTTTCTTTATTATAAGGAATTAATTTTATTGGTATAATCACCACAAGTAAACATTGTTCTAGAGTTGATTCTTCTCATCATTTTTTTTGTACCTTTGTTGTCCAAAACCAAAAAATTAGCACTGCTTGGTAAGCTTGCCTATAGACACTCTTGAAATTTTACATAATGATGACAAAAGAATTTAACTTTGTATATATTCGGCAGTTTTATTTATTTATTTATGTGTGCATTTTTAAAAAAATTGATTTTACAGAGAGGAAGGGAGCGGGATAGAGAG
>NW_005332217.1:0-231 GCF_000412655.1 Myotis brandtii | reverse complement strand
TAAGCTCCCGGCCTTTAAAAGCCTCAAGACTAAGGTTTTGGTGGGCACGCTTTTTCGTAGGAGCGCACCCCTGTTTTCCATCCCTCCTCTTCTTCCCCCACAGACTTGCATCTCTTAAACTCTAAGGGACCCTGGACTTGCAACCAGGGGAGCAATGGGCGACAGCAGCTTGTCCCAGGTTAACCCCCTGAACCGGTCTCCAAGGCCCCCTTTTCTCTGACTTCTCAGTGA
>NW_005332216.1:0-206 GCF_000412655.1 Myotis brandtii | reverse complement strand
CCAGCCCCGTAAACCAGTTCCTTTCACCCACTGCTAGAGTCCAACTCGCCCTTTCCTGGGGCCATTTGCTCCAAGTTATTCCACAGGCAGGCCTTTGGCCGCCCCACCCACTGGGACAATTCAGGCTGCACTGCCGAGTGACTGATTCAAGGTGCAAAGCAGGTCCTTCCTTTATTTATTTATTTTAATAAATATATTCTTATTGG
>NW_005332215.1:0-297 GCF_000412655.1 Myotis brandtii | reverse complement strand
TTCAAAGAACTTAGTGAGAAATTCAACAGCATAAAAAAGTATGTGCAAAACTAAAACAACAACAACAATAGCAACAACAACAAAAAAGAAACAGTCAGAAATGAAGAATACATTTATTAAAATGAAGAGTATATTACAGGGAATCAACAGTAGAGTAGATGAAACTAAAGTCAAACCAGCGATTTGGAATATACAGAAGCAGAAAACAATCAGAACAGCAAAAAGAAAAGAACAAAAAGAATGAAGGTAGTTTAAGATGCGCTGGGACAACTTCAAGTGGTTATAATGTGACCAACT
>NW_005332214.1:0-236 GCF_000412655.1 Myotis brandtii | reverse complement strand
TTTGTGCACAGGTGGGGGGTCCCTTGGCCTGGCCGGCAGTAGGGACCAATTGGGGCCACAGGAGGTTGGCTGTGGGGGCACACTGACCACCAGGGGGAAGTTCTTGCATTAAGCATCTGCTTCCTGGTGATCAGTGCGCATCATAGCGACCGGTCACTCAGTTGTTCGGTCGTTCGGTCGCTTAGGCTTTCATATATATATATATAGACTAGAGGCCCAGTGCATGGATTTCGTGC
>NW_005332213.1:0-335 GCF_000412655.1 Myotis brandtii | reverse complement strand
CAGTCCTAAGGGCGCCAGAGCAGGCCGCCAGGAGGAGCGTGGAGGCTGAGCTGGGTCCTTGGGAAGGTTCTGGGCAGCAGCTCTCCAGTGGATCCCGCACCAGCAGCAGCTATTGGGCTCCCAGCCCTGAGAACCTGCAGCGAGGTCACCTGGGCCCTAATGGGCTTAGCCTGGACCTTGGACAGAGCAGCCCGACCCCACGTGCGTGCGCAGTGGCCACGAAGGGGGCAGAGCCCAGGCCACCTCCCCAAGGTGGAGGCTTCGAGGTGCGCTGACTCTGCACAAGAGTAACTGGCGGCCCACGTGGGCACACACCCGGGTCCCCTCTGGTCCCG
>NW_005332212.1:0-251 GCF_000412655.1 Myotis brandtii | reverse complement strand
AAGGTGCACAAATTCGTGCACTGGGCCCCTAGTTTATTAGAAGTGCGTCAAAAAGTCTAGCATAGTCTCCAGTGGAGAGGATTATACAGAAGGGTAAATACCAGGAGGCAGAGTTTATTGGGGACTAATTTATTTATTTAATCTTTATTGTTAAAAGTATTACATTTGTCCCCCCTTTTGCCCCATTGACCTCTTCCAGCCTGCTCCAACCTCCACCCCAGGCCTTCACCACCCTGTTTTCTGTGTCCATG
>NW_005332211.1:0-633 GCF_000412655.1 Myotis brandtii | reverse complement strand
GGTCGACACTCAATCACTGAGCCACACTAGCTGGACAAGGATGTGATTTAAAAGATATCCAAATAAATTTCCTTGAACTCTCATAACTTTTGCTATGACAAAAACTCAACTCAGATTGGCTTAAGCAAAAGAGGAAATTTATAGTCTCCTATTACAAAAAAAGCCCAAAGATTTCTAGCTTCAGGCATGCCTGGATCTAGGACTCACACAGTGTCAGCAGAAATCTATCTTTCAGTTCTGCTTCCTCCTGTGTTGGTTTAATATAAAGTAGACTCTTCTTAAGCAAGGGCAAGCCAGCAGCTCTGACAGTTCCCATTCAAGGCCTAGGGATGGTACTCAGTAGACTAAGGTGGGTCCCTGACCCAACACTTTGTCTAAGGGAGTGGAGTAGAACATTGTAGGCAACTGAATACTGAGTCTGAAGTTCAATCAAAAGGTTGGAGCTGGAAATATACATTTCAAAACTATTAACATAAGGATGATGTTTAAAACCATAGAGCTGAAATGCCTAAAGAGTAGAGGTAGATGGTATATAATTCTATTAGAGGCCCAGTGTATGACATTTGTGCACTGGGGGGGAAGGGTCCCTTAGCCCGGCCTGCACCCTCTTGTAGTCCAGGACCCCTTGGGGGA
>NW_005332210.1:0-251 GCF_000412655.1 Myotis brandtii | reverse complement strand
ACTCCGGCCCTGCCCCTGGGAGGCAGCTGAGCCTCGGGGTCTTGGTTTCTCAGAACATTTCGCCGATACCAGTCCCTGTCCTCACCCAGGTCTCAGGCCGGCCCTTATCTGAGTAACTGACTGAGGAAGGGACCTGTGACTATTCCAGGGTGACCCATCCGCTGTGTGTGGCAAAAACACCTTGATCTTACTGGGCCAGGCAGGTACCAGCGAGGGACCCCTTTCCCTGGCCTCTATTCCTTTCTCTGTAA
>NW_005332209.1:0-298 GCF_000412655.1 Myotis brandtii | reverse complement strand
TCATCCCAAGCATGCTTCCCCATGGAAATGTTAATGATGTCCCCGCACAGATACAGGAGTGTATGGTGGTTTCTATATGAAACATGATGGAAGTTAGTAAAACCTCCATTAGGACAGTATGAACTTGTGTATTAAGAATCCTAAGCCTGGCCAGCTTGGCTCAATGGTTGAGCATCGATCTATGAACCAGGAGGTCAGGGTTCCATTCCTGGTCAGGGCATGTGCCCAGATTGTGGGCTCGATCCCCAGTAGGGAGAGTGTAGGAGGCATCCAATCAGTGATTCTCTCTCATCATTGA
>NW_005332208.1:0-213 GCF_000412655.1 Myotis brandtii | reverse complement strand
GCCAGTTTAGGCCCGATCCTGGCAGTCAGACATCCCCTGAAGGGTGCTGGATTGGAGAGGGTGCAGGCTGGGCTGGTGACCTCCCCCTCCTGTGCATGAATTTTATGCACCAGGCCTCTAGTATGCATATAAGTTCTCTGCTTAGGTTAAACACTCCTCACCACCCCCAACACCCCCACCCCCATCTTCCTTCTGAGATTCCATAGTCTGTTC
>NW_005332207.1:0-235 GCF_000412655.1 Myotis brandtii | reverse complement strand
CTGCTTTCCAGGGTGATAGCATCTATGCGTCTTCCCAGCAGGAACACAGAGAACATTCCACAGACTTCTTTTCTCATTAAAAACTTCTGCCATCCCACCTGGCCAGCGTGGCTCAGTGGCTGAGCATCGACCTATGAACCAGCGGTGATGGTTCAATTCCGGGCAAGGCACATGCCCACATTGTGGGCTCGAGCCCCAGTGCCCTTGACCAGAACCAAACCGGGGACCCTTCAGT
>NW_005332206.1:0-319 GCF_000412655.1 Myotis brandtii | reverse complement strand
TTCTAGGTATTTAATTCTTTTTGATGCAATTAGAAATAAAATTGTTCTCCAATTTCTCTTCTGACTGTTTATATAGATGCAAACAATTATTATATATTGATTTTGTATCATTATTGAACCTGTTTACTGGTTCTAAGAAAATTTTACAATAATTTATTGGAGGATAATAACATAAAATAAAGTGAACATAGTTAACAGCAATATTTCTGAATTAAATGAGTTATGCAAAAATTAAGAGTACGTACTGCACAGGTTCATATACATAACTCAAAACACACAAAAGCGAAAAAAAGGACACATATGTAATACCCTTTGTAAT
>NW_005332205.1:0-429 GCF_000412655.1 Myotis brandtii | reverse complement strand
CCTCTGTCCTGACTCCTGCAAGCCTGGCCCCAGGCAGAACACCCCACCCCCCCCAGGACTACTTTGGTCTCAGCGCTTGTTCCTGTGTTTCATCAGCCTGGGGTTCTTCCCCTAGTGTGGCTGATCTGAGTTTCATAAAAGCCTGGCCGATGCTGGCTGTGCTGATCCTCATTGAAGAGCTTTTCATGCAGCAAGGAAGAGCCCTCTGGGACCCTCCTCCTCCTCCCTCTCCTCAACTCCTCCTTCTCTTTCCCCTCCCAGCCCATGGTCACTTCTCCAGCTGCTCCAGCAGTGGGTTGCTTTCTGAGTCGGGGGTCTTAACGCTGTTGGTCCTGATGATGCAGGTGGGGCTATGCCAGTTGAGCATCAGGATGAGCTGCTGCAGCTCCTGCTCAGCTCCTCCATCTGGGTTTTCAGCTCCACATTCAT
>NW_005332204.1:0-203 GCF_000412655.1 Myotis brandtii | reverse complement strand
TGCACTGGTCCTCCTCTGACCTCTGCAGCTCCTTCTCCTGCTCTCTGACCCCTGCACACAATGCCCCACATCAAGCTGTTAACAGTCTGTGAGCACATCAAGCTGTTTCTTGCTTTTATCCATTTTGGGGCTACTTCTTAACCTGCTAGTCCAATCCTGGGGAACTACACTCCCAGCAGGGACATTCTGTCATGCCTCTAAGA
>NW_005332203.1:0-242 GCF_000412655.1 Myotis brandtii | reverse complement strand
TCTGTAATACTTTCAACAGTAAATATAAATTTTAAAAATAAAACTATCCTTTGGCAAAGAACTAATCAAAATATCATAGCCCACATACAAAAAAAACTTATCAAATGTTTGTAGACACTTCTCCAAAGTGGACATAAGGATAGCCAAGAGACATGAAAAAAAATGCTCAGTCACTAATCGTCAGAGAGATGAAAATTAAAACAACAATGAGGTACACCTCACACCTGTCAGAATGGCTACCA
>NW_005332202.1:0-240 GCF_000412655.1 Myotis brandtii | reverse complement strand
CCTGCCTGATTGCCCCTAATCCCTCTGCCTGCCTGCCAGCCTGATTGGCCCTATGTTGCCCCCCTGCTGGCCATATCGCCCTTACCTTGCCCCCCTACTGGCCTGATCATCCCTAACCACCTCTGCCTCTGCCCCCAGCCTAAGCCACAGTCTGGCCTCACTCTGCTGGAGCCGACCTGGCCAATCAGGGGAAGGTGTCACCCCCATCACCCCGCTGCTGCTGCCACTGGTGGCTACCAT
>NW_005332201.1:0-340 GCF_000412655.1 Myotis brandtii | reverse complement strand
GGCCCTGGAAGAGGCCTGGCTTTAACGACACACATTCCGTCAGACCAAGTACAGCCCGCGAATGTCTGCTCCTGTGGGACCAGGGATTCAGACAGATCAACATGGACGGACTTACCTGCCCCGTCCCCAGACACATACATGACCCAGGTGTACCCAATCCGCCCGTGCGAGGAGCATGCGCCGACAGGCAGCACACAGGCAGGAGTGCTAGATGCCGAAAGGCAAGGACAGCTCTGCTCTGTCAGGGCAGCCGATGGCCTGCGGGCCGGTGGGTGGAGCTCTGCCTGGAGGGCCGGGCCCGTATGGCCTGAGCACAGGGTGCCCGTCTCAGGAGGCAGAG
>NW_005332200.1:0-249 GCF_000412655.1 Myotis brandtii | reverse complement strand
GCAGTGTACTGGGTTCTGTGAGGGCTGTAACTAACGTCGACTTTTTTCTCTTAATAAAATGAAGCCTCGGGAGCCAGGCTGCCCCAAGCCTGTAGGCCCGTGCCTAGGCCAGGAGTGGCCGGGGTCCCGGAACATGACAGAGGGTGCAGGTTGGGCTGAGGGGTCTGGCCCACTCTTCACCCTCACCACCGAGTGCACAAATTTTTGTCCACCGGACTACTAGTCCTATATAATAAAGAGCTAATATGC
>NW_005332199.1:0-203 GCF_000412655.1 Myotis brandtii | reverse complement strand
TATCTATATATATATGAGAAATATGCTAATTAACCAGGATACCATAACGGGTCGACCGGACAGGAGGTTGCGCATGCAGCGTTGGGGGAGGGCCTGATCAGCAGCGGCCACGGCTGCTTCAAGGGTTGGAGAGGGAAGCAGGGCTGGACCAACAGTGGCCTCAGCAGCTGCGGGGCCTGGGGAGCGAGGCAGGGCCAGACCAG
>NW_005332198.1:0-907 GCF_000412655.1 Myotis brandtii | reverse complement strand
TGTTGAATTAATGAGGGAGAAAGTGCATGAATGAGGGCAAAGACAAAAATGGTACATGCTCTACCTTTTCTTATTTGTTTCCACATAGTCAAAATAATTAACACCAGTATAAGGACAATGAGCAGCAAGGAAATCCACAGGCCCATGGTGGAATCTAGGTCACCAGCAGTACCTTTAAAGAGAGAATGGGTGGAGACACAGGGAAGGAAGCAGGGTTAGCTATGGAAAATGACCCAACTTTTAGAGCAACTGCTACTTTTCTCCCAGTCTGGTGACTTCCCAGGGGCCTCCAGTTTTTACACAGGGCCCATTCCCATGGGGACCAGGAGCTAAAGAAGGCATAGCTCCTGAGACTATAGGATTCTAGAGAAATGGGAGAGACAGTCACCTTCACAGAGCTTCCGGGCAAAGATGGGGTTTGAAGAGTTGCTGCTAATGGGGTTCCTGGCCATGCAGATGAAGGTCATGTCCTTTTCCCTCAGCGTCCAGGTTATGGGGAGGACGGAACCATTATGGGACTCATTGGAGGTCTTCCCCAGGGTCTTCCAGCTGTAAGTCACATCCTCTCCTCCCCGTTCCAGGAAGCATGTCAGATTGGTCACACAGGTGCCATTTTTATTGCTCTTCAGACCCAAGGTGATTTTGGGCTTTGATAGGTGCTCTATAAAAGAGAAATGGACAACCAAGGGTGGCAACTATGCCTATAGCACTCTTTTTCTAAATTATTCTATAAGCCCTGGACCTGAACCTCTTCGAGGTGCTGCAGAGTGGAGCAGAAGTGGCAATTTAGAGCAGAATTCTCATTCTTATCTGGAAAAGAGAACTATCTCGGTCTGCTTGTCCACAGCTATACAGCAACAACTACATTAGTAAGATCTATAATAATAAAAGCATAATATGCTAATTA
>NW_005332197.1:0-354 GCF_000412655.1 Myotis brandtii | reverse complement strand
CAGCTGATTTGTGCAAGATGGGCCTGAAACACCTTCTAATGCCAGAAAATAAGGAAGTGCTCAAAGACTAATAGGATTATAACAAAAGGACTTGAGAGCCAATTTGATGGGATTTCACTAACTAAATCTAGAAAACATCCTATATAATAAAAGGGTAATATGTAAATTGACCCTAAAGGCGGAACAACCCAGAAAGACCGGTCGCTACGATGCACACTGACCACCAGGGGGCAGACACTCAACGCAGGAGCTGCCCGCTGGTGGTCAGTGCGCTCCACACGGGGAGCTCTGCTCAGCCACAAGCAGGGCTGACGGATGCAAGTGCAGTGGTGGTGGCAGGAGCCTCTCCCACCT
>NW_005332196.1:0-270 GCF_000412655.1 Myotis brandtii | reverse complement strand
TACATGTGGTTATTTAGGGAGAGTACATTACTCACACGAATAGTTATCTTAGCAAGTCACTCTGAGTTAGTAACTGACGTTCAAATCCTTATCTATGGGGTACACATGTTTCTGGGCAGTGGGGAATGTGTCTAATATCACACTTTAGGTTTCAGGAAAGTTAACTCAAACATTTTAAAACCTTTTTAACATGTTTAAAACTTTTAAAACATTTCTATATTTTACTATAACATCTGGCCTGGTGCCAGTGCTGATAACCCCCTCTGGGGG
>NW_005332195.1:0-334 GCF_000412655.1 Myotis brandtii | reverse complement strand
ATTAATTTAAATGGGAGGCCAGTGTCAGATCAGGGTCTGGGGTTCAGGGGAATGGGATTCCTGGCTGGCAGGACACTGACAGCAAGCTGTCCAATGGCTGATTCTGCGAGGAATGGGGCTCCCCCCTCCCTCCTGTCAGGGTCCGGTTTGAAGGCTGGCAATGCCCCCAATCACACAAGACCCAGAGTTTGGCCACGCCCCAGCTGGGGCCCAGAGCTCCCTCCTGCCGCTGCCACACCCTGG
This sequence comes from Myotis brandtii, assembly GCF_000412655.1. Taxonomy (NCBI): domain Eukaryota; kingdom Metazoa; phylum Chordata; class Mammalia; order Chiroptera; family Vespertilionidae; genus Myotis; species Myotis brandtii. The sequence continues at coordinate 91 of NW_005332195.1, read as the reverse complement.
CCAGGGCAGGAGAGAGCTCCCTCCCACCAGCAGCCTTCTGTTCGGTTGTCTGTTCAGTTGTTTAGCTTGTGACAGCCCCTGGCTTTTTATA
>NW_005332194.1:0-280 GCF_000412655.1 Myotis brandtii | reverse complement strand
ACCGCTCCTTAAAAATTAAAACAATAACAGAACTTCTTTAAAAAAAAAAAAACCCTGCCAAAACGCACACACACACAACCTGGAGTGGCCGACGAGGACATCCAGCAGGTGTTTGCCGAGTTTGGGCCTCTGAAGAAGGCCGCTGTCCACTAGGACCCCTCTGGCCGAAGCCTGGGTACAGCCCAGGTGCACTATGAGCGGATGGCAGACGCCCTGAACACCATGAAAGAGTACAATGGTGTCCCTTTGGATAGCCGCCCCCTCCATATCCAGCTCCTCA
>NW_005332193.1:0-465 GCF_000412655.1 Myotis brandtii | reverse complement strand
AAAGAATTTGTACATAAATCATTAAAATTTTAATTCATTAACATTTTAATCCAGAGACGCCAACAAACATGTGGAAATGTGAAGAGATTTAAGGAACTCCTAAGACACTAACAAATCAACCACCAAGGCAACCCCATAGAGAGAGAACAACGAAAAGGAATAGGTAGCTTATATAAAAAATTAATCGTTTAAGATCCTGACAATTGGAAAAAGAGACATACAAATGCAAGCAGCTCACTGAATTCTAAGTGGAATATAACATGAGAACAGATAAAAACAATGAAAATATCACGAATACCAGAATACTACCTAAAAACATATAAAAAAATAATTCCTCATGGAAAAGACAGCTCCTCTAAGATCATTAGGGGGTTTCTAAGCAGAAAACTATTGGGGGGAAAGGGCACGAGATAAAACATGGAACTGATAAATGAACAAAAACCATCCAACAAGAATATTGACAGA
>NW_005332192.1:0-271 GCF_000412655.1 Myotis brandtii | reverse complement strand
TAAAGAGAAGTCTGATACTTTTGCCAATTCTGCATCCTAAATTGTTTGAAAGACACATTGTGAGATTTTTTAATATTTTTTTTAATTAAGACTATTTTTTTAGAGCAGTTTCAGTTTCACAGCAAAATTGAGAGGAGAGAAAAGTATGGAAATTTCCCATATTCTCCCTGCCTCCATGCATGCATTGTCTAACTCTAACCCATTATCAACATCTCCTCAGACTTGTTATAATTGACTAGTGGCCCAGTGCATGAATTTGTGCATATTGAAA
>NW_005332191.1:0-356 GCF_000412655.1 Myotis brandtii | reverse complement strand
GTAACAGTGTCCTACGGCTCCTTCACAGTTAGAGTCTCAAAACAACAGAAAGGGAGCTTACAGTTGCGGAGGCCTGATGTCCAGTCTGGGTTTCACCGGGAGACGCCAATGTGTCTGCAGAGTGTAGGGTTCCTTCTGGAGGCTCTGGGGGGAGGATCTGTTTCTTAACCTTCTTCAGCTCCGAGAGGCCAACAGCATTACTGGACTCACAGCCCCTTCGTCTATCACTACAGTCGGCAAAGTAGCATTTTCATCTCTCCCCCTCTCTGATGCCTGCCGCTATCTTCACATCTTTCCTCACACTCCCTCTTAAGAGCGCTTGTGATTGCATTGGACCCACCTGGGTAATCCAGGAG
>NW_005332190.1:0-257 GCF_000412655.1 Myotis brandtii | reverse complement strand
ATTCTAATGTGCAGCCAAGGTTGAGAACCACTGAAAGTCAGGCTGAGAAACAAAGAGACACCGACTGCTTGAAAACAGGGTTGTGGCTCATGACACAGAGAAGCAGTGGAATGCAGGGAACTTCAGTACTGTGCTGTCTATCTGACAGGAAACAGACCTGCCAAGCAGAACAGTAGAGGCCTTCAATACTTCACATTTTTATTTTTATTATTATTATTTTTTTTTAATCTCAGAAAACCGGTTTATTTTAGTGAACC
>NW_005332189.1:0-337 GCF_000412655.1 Myotis brandtii | reverse complement strand
GGGGATCAAGCCCAAAACCCAGGCATGTGCCCTTGACGGGAGTCGAACCCTGGAAACCTTCAGTCCACAGGCCAATGCTCTATCCACTGAGCCAAACTGGCTAGAGCTAATTGGAACTCTTGAGCGTATGCTTGCACATGTGTTGTAACTCAGAGCTGAAAGGAAAATCAAAGATCATTCCATCTGCTGAGAGAGCCCCTTCAACATTTAGAGGTGGCCCAGTCCATGCCCAGGTGCCTCCTGTGGCAGAGAATTCACCGCACCTGTACCTTCAAGCAGATGGCCCACATAATCCGTAGGCCAGTGGTTCTCAACTTGTGGGTCTCGACCCCTTTGG
>NW_005332188.1:0-525 GCF_000412655.1 Myotis brandtii | reverse complement strand
GGCTTAACATAAGAATAAATCCATTGTAATATAATGATTTAGCATAAAAGTTATCATTAAAAGTGGTCTCTAGGAATACACAAAGTATATTTCAGGGCAATGTCATTTCCATTTGCTATTGTAAAGTAAACTTGCATTTTTCATTTTGAAGAAGGATATTTTGGAGATCCAACTGTCTTAATCTTTGTCCTGGTACTCTTACTATACCCACTACAGTATTTCCCATTAAGTTTTGCAGGTACTGGTTCATTGGTAACTCTGGTCAAAGACAAATGTGCCCATGATGTTTTAGTAATTCTATTAATTCTTAAATTATATATAGAATAATCAATGATTCTTTTTTTGAAATGATAATAAGATTACAATTTCATTTTGTCTTCTACTGAGTATCTTGGTCTAACAATCATTATTCATATTATTAAGAAAGTCAAGTAGGAAACTGGAAAGTAGACAATACTTGAATGCGATTAGGAAAATTAACAGTGTGCGCCATATGCATTCATATTTATACTTGATACCCTATGC
>NW_005332187.1:0-241 GCF_000412655.1 Myotis brandtii | reverse complement strand
GTTGAACCCGGTCAAAGGCATATGCCCAGGCTGTGGGATTGATCCCAGGAGGAGGCGTGCAGGAGGCAGCCAATCAATGATTCTCTCCCATCATTGATGTGTCCATCTCTCTCTCCCTGCCCCTTCCACTCTCTGAAATCAATAAAATGTATATTTTTAAAAAGAATTATTAGTTTAAATGTAAAGCACTTATCATATCAAGTACTGACTTAGTTTCCCAAAAAGTTGTCCTCATATGTTG
>NW_005332186.1:0-392 GCF_000412655.1 Myotis brandtii | reverse complement strand
TTAAGGAGCCTCTGGTACAACTTCAAATGTACTAATATTCCAATCATGGAGTTGTCAGAAGGAGAAAAGGGAGAACAAGGAATTGAAAACTTATCTGAAGAAATAATGATTGAAAATTTCCCTAACCTGGTGATGAACCCAAAGATGTCCACAGCAAGACACATCATAATTAAAATGCCAAAGGTTAAAGACAAAGAGAGAATCTTAAAATCTTAAAAGCTGCAAGAGAAAAGCAGTCAGCTACCTACAAGGGAGCACCCATAAGACTGTCAGCTAATTTCTCAACAGAAACTTTGTAGGCAATAACAGATTGGCATGAAATATTCAAAGGGATGAAAAGCAAGGACCCACACCCAAGATTACTCTACTCAGCAGAGCTATCATTTAGAATT
>NW_005332185.1:0-324 GCF_000412655.1 Myotis brandtii | reverse complement strand
CAGTCCAGGAGCCCTCAGGGGCAGGAGGCGACCCGGAAATCAGGGGAAAGTGACACCCCCATCACACCTCTGCTGCTGCCGCTGCCAGCAGTACAAGCCTCACCACCACTGGTTACCTGAGCCTCGGGCAACCCTGGGCGGCTGGGCAGCCGCCATCCAAAGCTTGCCTGCACTTCGGGCATCAGCTTGGCAGCTGCCATCCAAGGCTTGCCTGTGCCTTGGGCCAGCCCTGGGAGGCTGGGAGGCTGGGGGACTGGGGGACTCCGGAGGCAGGCACGTGTCTGCCGCCCTGGCAGGGCTGAGGGGACTGGGCACCGCTATCTT
>NW_005332184.1:0-572 GCF_000412655.1 Myotis brandtii | reverse complement strand
TGTTGGAAGAATATTGCATGCTTGAAAAAGAGACCTTTCTGGCATATTAATACTTAATGTGCTTCCAGCTTCTGTTCACTAATGTTGATTTAAGATGTTCTCTTGGATACTCTCAGAGGTTGCCCTCTGGCCTGTCATTGCCATTGTCCTTTCTGTGCTGCCTTTCCCTGTTCGGGGTATCCCTCCAGAGGATGAAGTCCTGGTTGCTCTGCTTTAGGGTAGAGACTTGGGAGAGTGTTGTGATTAGAGGGACCCCAGCCTAGACAAGAAAAGTCTGGGATAGATTTGCCTTGAAATGAAGGTAACTGGGCAGAGGGCACAGGTCATCTGTACATATTTAAAAACTATGAAGGTGACTAAAATAAAAGTAGCATCGAGCTTAATGGTAAGATAATGAAAGACTGTCCACTTACGTCAGGAACAATTCAAGAGCGCTCATTCTCACTACCGTGCACACACTCTGAAGTTATTAACAAGTGTGTTTAAGTAAGAAATTTTTTTTAAATGGGAGGGAAAATGGGTGGTAAAGTATTAGTTGTAGAAAATCCCTTTATTTCTTAGAAACTAATAAG
>NW_005332183.1:0-253 GCF_000412655.1 Myotis brandtii | reverse complement strand
CAGGTGGTCCAGGCAGCCGGGCTCTGCTGGTTGAGACCCAGGGCCCAACTCAGCCATAGGCAGAGTGGTGTAGAAAGCACCTCTGACAGTTATCAGAAGTGTCACTGATCCAAGGTTAATTTCAAATAGCAAGCGTGTTCTGGAAGTCTCTGGTGTTGGGCTAATGTAGGGCTGGCGACCAGCCCCTGCCTGATGTCCACCCACTCTTCATCCCCGGGCAAGCTGACCCCTGTGACAGGCCAAGGGGATGGAA
>NW_005332182.1:0-522 GCF_000412655.1 Myotis brandtii | reverse complement strand
ACAGTGGGAGCGCTGCTCAGCTGACTGGGATGAGCAGTAGGTCCTGCTGAGAACCCCAGGCCAACGGTGCCCGGGCTGTGATCGGTCATCTCCTCACCCCAGGCTCCTCCTCCTCTCTCCCTGCCGCCTCCTCTGGATGCCCGCAGGCCATGCAGCACCACCGCCAGGCTCACAGAGCTGACCCCGGAGGCTGGGAGGCGGGTTCATGGCCACCACAGGACTGAGGCCTACTCTGCCACCTCTCAGTGCTACTGTCCCTGGGCCCAGTCCCGACCGGGTCCCCTGGAAAGGCGAATGTTCTGGCTCCACAAAAGATGCCAGACCAGGGAGCAGCCACTCAGAGGGTGGGCCCACAGCCACTTGGCTGACCGGCATGAGTAGAGCTCCCACAGGGGGCCGATCCCTGCAGGCCAGCCCCCCACCAGTGCATGAATCCTGTGTACTGGGCCTCTAGTCTGATACAAAAAAGTATTAATAAAATATTGGAAAGTGAAGAAAGATTGAGTATCTTCACTGACAGAA
>NW_005332181.1:0-1650 GCF_000412655.1 Myotis brandtii | reverse complement strand
GCGACCCACAGGTTGAGAACCGCTGCTCTAGAATTTTCCTGGAATACATGCATCCTACGTCTCTTGCAGGGCCTGTATTCCCAAAAGTTTCAGTGTACAAATATTTGGTTGGCTAGCCCTCACAATACAGCTATGAATAGCCAAGTATACATACCTGTTCTCAAGGATCTTGGAGTGTAGGAGGTTAGACAGGCATGATAATTGGTAATTATAGAATTTATGTACAGTAAATGCTATAGTAAGTTACAAGTAGGCACAGAGGAGGGAATTATAACTCAATATTTTAGCATTTTTCCCCAGAAGAATGAAGACAAGGTATAATTAGCCAAGGGAGTAGAGGGAGTTTTGTAAGGAGGAAATAACTTGTAGGAAGGTTTAGAGGTTCAAAAGAGAAAGAAGAAAAGGCAAATTGGGAAACTGCATGTAATCTGTCTTGAGGATCCAGGGGGAGATTGTGACTCTGTGTGTGTAGAAGGGGGGAGGTTGAAGGGGTAGACAGAAGTGTTCTTGAGAAGTGTGAAGAACTTGTAGAAGTCAGGGCCAGACCTTGAAGAGCCTTATTAACCTAGCTAAGCCTTTTCAAATTATTTCTCAAGACGATGAAGAACTGGTCAAATATTTTAAGTAGGGAATGTCAACCCCCTCCAGGAAAACAAAAACCCACTCACTGCAACTTGGAGAGTGAATTACTCAGTAGCCGACCTGAAGGCTAAAGAAATTGCTTAAGAGCCCTGGAGAGCTTAATGGTGACTAACATTTAGGTTATGGATGCCACTCCTGCATACAAGTACTATTGTGAAGCATTGTACTAGATGTATTATTTACCTCTCAAAACAACCCCTTTGGGACTGTAGATGTTTATTACAGTCATCTTCATTTACATGGAAGTATATACCCAATCAGAAGTGTGATTGAATTACACTTCTGCAGCCATATGACTGGGCAGATGTAGAAAGCACAATCTGAACCCCAGTAGTTTGCTCCCAGGGTCCCCTCCCCTCGCTATTGGGCTGTACTGCCTTCCTCATTGAGGAAGTGATGAAACCACAGGCATAGTTGTTGTGCTTGAGTGGGTTAATACATTATATATATGTTTTAATGTTAAAAATAAAATGAGATAAAATACATGTTTATCTTCCAGGGAGAGACTGATATTATAGAACTTTTCATTCAATGTGTTCCCAATATATAAATACAGATGAATTTTGGCCCTTACCACTGTTTCTTTTAAATGCCAGTCATTTTTTAAAAGGTAAAAATAAGCCCCCAAGAGCAACAGAAACTACTCATTTCTGCCAACTTGAGCAAATGACATATCCTCTCAAAGTCACCACTTCCTTGTTTGCAAAATGAAAATAATCATGCTTATTTTACAGAACTGTTGTGAGAAAACATGTAAAGTGACGGGCACCTAGTGAGCACTCAATTTTAGATTGGTGATTTTTTTTTCTTCTTGTCACCACAGTCATTGTCATTACTCAAAAATGCTGAGATTACTTTTCCAAATTGCTGTATTGATTACCAGCTTTCTGGATGAAATAATTACTTAAAAAGTTTAAATCTCAGTGAAGAATTTAAATTTTTGACAAGAAAAAACAAACAAACGTGCTACTATACTTATGCCTATTGAAGAATGAGAGAGTTTACCAG
>NW_005332180.1:0-508 GCF_000412655.1 Myotis brandtii | reverse complement strand
TATCAGATGTATCATTAGCAAATATTTTCTCCCATACTGATAATTTGCATTTTCTTAGTAACTATTGATGTTGAGCATCTTTTCATATGCTCATTGATGATTTATGTATATTCTTTGGAGAAATGTCTGTTCAAGTCCTTTGCTTATTTTTCTTTATTTTTTTACTTTTTAAATTTTTTTCAGTAGAGGTATTTGTATTTATTAAAAGACTTCTTCCAAGGACATTTATATTCTGTCAATGCTGCCAGGAATATATTTTATTCTATTTTACAAATGAGGAGACTAAGGATAAAGTTAAGTATCTGGAACATGGCCAAATGAATATTAAAGCTAATTATCTAAACTAAAACACCTCCTTACATTCTCAAATTGTCAACTTTCTTACATAATATTCTCACCATTTCCAGCTGATTTCCAAAACTATTTTTTATTGTTATTGTTGTTTTTAATTGAATGTCCTGGGTGACATCTTCTACACTAGTAAAAGAGAAACATGGTAATTAGCGTA
>NW_005332179.1:0-259 GCF_000412655.1 Myotis brandtii | reverse complement strand
CTAGGCTGAGTCAGAAAGGCTAGTGTGGTGGAGGACTCTCAGCTTTCACAATTGTGAAAGTGGCAGAGCGACTTCCCTACCACTTCATTTAACCTTATCCTATATAATAAAAGGCTAATATGCAAATTGTCCCCACAACCCACTGGGAGTTCAACCGGGAGTTCGACCAGGGGGTGGGGCCGGCCAACTGCCCACAGCTCCTCCCTGCCATAGGCTGCAGCCCCTCCCCTCAGCTGGCCCCGCCCCTGATTGGCCCCCC
>NW_005332178.1:0-294 GCF_000412655.1 Myotis brandtii | reverse complement strand
TAATATAAAACGGGCAAGGTAAATTCACTGAAAACATTTTCACACAGATGGGTTATGACGAGTATCCTGTTTACAGTTTGAAACGCAGTCAAAACTATGGCGTTTCTGAAGAAACTACTAAAATTCTTTAAGAATACAACCTAATAGTTCTCAGAGCACTATGTGAATGTGGTTTCTACTCTTAGAAATCACAATGATAGACACTGAAATAGTCCAAAATTGTATATGGAACACTTGAATAACAGGTAAAAAGAACGTTAATATAAAACGGGCAAGGTAAATACACTGAAAACA
>NW_005332177.1:0-521 GCF_000412655.1 Myotis brandtii | reverse complement strand
TTCCTAACAAAACTTAAGAAATTTAAAAAATGCTTCAATAAGCATTGTTTTAGGGATCCCCTTCCTCAGCTTCTGAATGTCCCATGTTTTATACCCAGCGACTACCAAACCTCGCTCCCTACCTTACTTTTGCTTTCTGACCTTACTTTTGCTTTCCTACTTTTGCTTTCTGTTCGTGCTTCAAGGGAGCCTCCTTTCACCTGACCACTGCAGTTCCCCGTACTCAAGTCCCTGTTCGGGCAACATATGTGCCGAGCCGCCATGGCCATGGGTGAACCTGAGAGGGGGCGGTGAAGGATTTAGAAAAGACAGACAAGAGAAGAAAGCTGAGGCTGGGTGGGCCGCTGCTCTCTGATGGAGAGACAGTGCCATGGCCTGTAAGCTGAGCCTTTATTTTATAGTCAGATTCCACTAGGCCAGTGATCGGCAAACTGTGGCTTGGCAAACTGCAGCTCTCGAGCCACATGCGGCTCTTTGGCAACCTTGAGTGTGGCTCTTCCACATAATACCGGCTCTTCCAC
>NW_005332176.1:0-253 GCF_000412655.1 Myotis brandtii | reverse complement strand
GAAGGTGGGCCATCTGGATTTCTATCCAAATGGAGGACAGCAAATGCCTGGATGTGAGAAAAATATCATTTCATTCATCTTTGATATAAATGGATTCTGGAAAGGTACGTGCATTAGCAAAGCAAGAGGGCAGTGCCCTCCGTGGGGAGAAGTAAGGATGCATGGCCGGGCCCTGGTAGCACTGAATTTGGCTCCATGTCCGCTCATTCTATCCCTGGCATTGTCACAGTGCCATGAGGCAATTACTCTGCTT
>NW_005332175.1:0-305 GCF_000412655.1 Myotis brandtii | reverse complement strand
CACATATTGTTGAATTTGTCTTCCAGCCTTTTCAGCAACCTTATGACTATTTCTCTGAATTTGTTCTCAGATATATTGCTTGCCTCCATTTTGTTTACTGACTTTTCTGGTGACTCCTCCTTTTCTTTTACATGCGGGCTGTTTCTTTTTCTCCCCATGATTGCTCCTCTCTGGGTGTTTGGTTATGTAGCTCTCTCTCCTGTGTTGACTTAAAGACACAAAATACAACACAACAAGACACAATGCAAAGGACACCAGACACAAATGGATTCATGATTCTAATAACCCCAAATAAAGGTGACCAC
>NW_005332174.1:0-305 GCF_000412655.1 Myotis brandtii | reverse complement strand
GGTTAGACAGAGGAGGGTCTCGGGATTCCAAAAGCTAAGGAGAGGGAGCAGGCTTTGCAATAAACATGGACTCTTGATACATCTCATGGCTGAATTAAGACATCTTTATAGCTTTATCATGGTCATGATAAAACACCAACGGTCAGCCCTGTTTCTAACAGGAAATAAAACCCAGCATGCTTATGGTAGGAAAAGTGCAGTCTTTCAGCCGATCACTAGGGATGGGAGGGAGAAGAGATACTGAGAGGAAAGACACTGAGGAGAGAAGGGGGGATGGGAAAAGATGAGAGGAGAAACCTCAGGGA
>NW_005332173.1:0-231 GCF_000412655.1 Myotis brandtii | reverse complement strand
GTCAGACATCCTTCTGGCAGCCAGGAAGCCCTCGGGGTATGTCCGACTAAAGGCTTAGGCACCCAAGGGATTGGGTCTAAACCATTAGTTGGACATTCTTAGTGCTGCCACGGAGGTGGGAGAGGCTCCTGCCACCACCACTGCTCTGGCCAGTCATGAGCCAGCTTCTGGCTGAGTGACACTTCCAATATGGAAGTGCACTGACCACTAGGGGACAGCTCCTGCATTGAG
>NW_005332172.1:0-227 GCF_000412655.1 Myotis brandtii | reverse complement strand
GGGGGGGGGAAAGGAGACTTACATAATACTATAAACAAAAGAATTTAAATTTTTTTAAAAAGCTGGTAAGCAGAGGAATAGACCAGTAATTAAAATCCCCTCACCCATCGAGTGTTATACTCCCACTACAGAAGCCTTTCCCTGTCTTGTCTGACCTTAAGAATTATTCAGGGTGCTTATTAAAAAAATTTTTTTTCGCCGAACCGGTTTGGCTCAGTGGATAGAGC
>NW_005332171.1:0-352 GCF_000412655.1 Myotis brandtii | reverse complement strand
ATCAAGACAATGAAATACTATCTATATATATAAAAGCCTAAGCGACTGACTGATCAGTTGACCAGTCGCTATGATGTGTACTGACCACCAGGGGGCAGATGCTCAATGCAGGACCTGCCCCTGGTGGTCAGTGCACTCCCACAGCCAACCTCCTGTGGCTGGCCCCGATCAGCTCTGATTGGGACTGGGTGAGACAGCCCCGACCAGCCTGATCGCCAGCCAGGCCGAGGGAACCCACCTGTGCACGAATTCGTGCACCGGGCCTCTAGTTTAATGATAAAAAAAGAAATGAACTACCAAGTCACAAAAAGACACGGAGGAACCCTAAGTGCAATTACTGAGTGAAAGAAGC
>NW_005332170.1:0-1982 GCF_000412655.1 Myotis brandtii | reverse complement strand
TTATGGCTTCTCTTCGGCACATCTGAATTGCCAGCATCATTACATTTGTGCTTTGGGGACATTATTAAGTAAAATAGGGTTACTTGAACACAAGCATTGAGATAACCTACCAGTCAATCTGGTAACTGAGATGGCTAAGTGACTAATGGGCAGGGAACATGGATAGCATGGATATGCAGATATGCTGGACTAGGGGATGATTCACACCTCAAGTGGGACAGAGTATGGCACATGAGATTTCATCATGCTACTCAGAACAGCATACAACTCAATACTCACGAATTGCTTCTTTCTAGAAATTTCCATTTAACATTTTCGGACTGTGGTGGACGATAGTTAACTGAAACCACAGAAAGCAAAACTACAGATAAGAGGGGGCTACTATATTACCTTAGAGTTTTTGGACTACTTTATTAAGAAAAGAGGGAGACATTATTTAGTGACCACTGGAGTATTTTACTTTCTCAAATTATTCTTCCCCTGCCACCTGCAAATGCATTTCACTGATTTGCATTTTTTTCACATGTTTAAGATAATGCACTACTCTAACAGTTACAGTTTTCAGAGTCTGCCCTGGGTTTGTCTCACTCCCAATCTCATTCCTGCCAGTGAGTCTTACCTGCGCTTCTCATTCTTTTATTCTTCCTTTCAGGTGATTTCATGCCCCCCACCAAGAACCAAGGCTTGGTGTGTGTTGCGGGTGCTTAAATGTTAACTCACCATTTACCCCTTTGGGGGTTGAGGGACCACTTTGTAATATTTTTGTGCAAATTTATGTAACCCACTGTTACATTAAGATGTTTAAAATGAATTTAAACAGTTAATGAATTAGGACAATAAATAAACATCTTGTAGTACCATTTGGATTGCCTCCTTTCTCCATGATGTCAATCCTGATCCCCAAAACCAGAATAAGTTAAAAGAACCCCTATGTCCTGAAGCAAGTGAGTTTTTATCTAGTTCTGATGTGTCAATTACTCAGGATAGTGAAAAGTATGTTTCTATGAATGGGAATCAGAGTGATGGCCAGAAGGGGATACTTCTGCTTATGATAGTTTTTAAAAATAAATGCGACAACACTGTTGTGTAATTGTGGCAACTTTGAAAATTGCTAAATCTGCCAGCCATCAGCACCCTGATATTGATGTGATCATTCCTCCCATCCTTTAAGCTATTCTCTGTCTTGTCCCAGGAGATATGGCAATTGATCCACACCTTTGGAGTTTGTTCTTTTGAAGGGTGAGCACTCCAGTTTTCTTTCGAATGAAGGTTGTTTCAGCCATAAAACACTTCATTCCACTGTTTCAATTTCAAAAGAAAAGGAAATTTATATTCAAAATAATACCGTCTCAGTTAAGTTTGCTAATATAAACAAAGAGAAGATAGTAATGAAACTGTTATAATGGACTGACAATAATCTATGAACCTGATAAGAAATGTGCGGTAGAATGAAGAATTACAATTAGATCTAGTTGCATGGGAGACTGCATTTAGGGGAAATGGGACTTCTTATGCTCAGAAATAAAATTCATTTATTCATTTGTTCATGACAACCTTCTTGTGCATCATTTAATAAATATACACTAAATATCTAATATAAATAAGGTGCCATATTAATCTTCAAAAGGCAAAACTTATAAACTCAGATGCCCATAGGACCAGTAGTTAATAGGTTAGTGAAGTTGGCCAAGTATTAGGCAACAGAAAACAGTGGGGACTTGGTTAAGTGGGAAGCACATGTCCCACCTAAATAGACAGAACAAAGATGGAAGAATCATGCTGATATCAAACTATATTACAAGGTCATGGTAATCAAAATACGATGGTACTGGTGTAAAAACAGACATATAGATGGCACTGAATAGAAAGTCCAGAAATAAACCCATGCCTTTATGGTCAATTAAATTTGACAAAGAAGGCGAAAACATACGATGGGTTAAAGATAGACTATTCAATAAATGGTGTTGGAAAAATTAGACAGA
>NW_005332169.1:0-585 GCF_000412655.1 Myotis brandtii | reverse complement strand
TGGGAACCCTAACTGGAGTAGGCCAGACGATAAGGCCAATTTGCCAGGCGCAGGTGTGCGGGCAAGGACAGGGCAGTATTATTCGGTGAAAGGCCCCTTTGCCCTCCGCCAGGGCAATAACAGCGGTAGCAGTACAGGTACTGCGCAAGCGCAGCCTATGTAACCTGGTTATGTTCACGTAGCACAGGCGTGTATCACTCATTGGCACGAGGCTTGTCCGTGTATATAAGTTGCCACTGACCAGCCAGTGGGGCCCTCTGTGTGCTGCCTCTTTGGGCGGCCGTTCTGGGGGGACTACTTCCAAGAACTGCTTTGCATGATGGCTCCTGGAGTGGTAATGGCTACTGGGTCTACAATAAAGTCTCTCCTGTCTGTGCCCACGACTTGCCTGTCTTCTCCATCCAATGCCCGAAGTCTGAGGACCTGTGTGTTCCCTCACAGCAGGTAAGTCCCAGGCCACGGCCATAAAGCAAGTTGTATTCTTTTTGCTGGTGGAGGGTCTTGCCTGCCATTTATTAAAAAAACACACAACAGCCATGGAGCGCAATAAAACGAGGCGGGCCTCTAGGTAAGGAGAGCAAGTGG
>NW_005332168.1:0-354 GCF_000412655.1 Myotis brandtii | reverse complement strand
ATTATTTTCAATGTAGGTCTTCTGCTTCCTTCAGCCATAGAAAGCCTTGCATTTATTTTCATCCTCCAGCAATTTCAAAAGGGACAAGTACAATAGGAAGGTGTACACAGCCTACATAGACAGGGGGAGGAATAAGGAGGGACAGCACACCTGGAGAACTCAGGTCAGGTGCCTGGGTAGGCTGTGATACTATGTCTTACAAGACACCTACTGCATAGAGCCACTCTACCAAGATGGGGAGACATAGCAGCTCTGCCTAATACATAGAAACAAACAAAGGCAGGCAATCAAAATGAAAAGACAAAGAAACCTCTCTCAAATTAAAGAACAGGACATATCTCCAGAAAAAGAACT
>NW_005332167.1:0-385 GCF_000412655.1 Myotis brandtii | reverse complement strand
GTTTAGGCCCAATCCCTATGGGCCTAAACCGGCAGTTGGACATTCCTCTCACATTCTGGGAATGCTGGCTCCTAACCGCTCACCTGCCTGCTTGCCTGATTATCCCTAACTGCCTCTGACTGCCTGCCTGATCGCCCCTAACTGCTCTCCCCTGCTGGCCTGATCTTACCCCAACTGCCCTCTCCTTGCTGACCTGGTTGCTCCCAACTGCCCTCCCCTGCCGGCCTGCTCTCACCCCCAATGGCCCTCCCCTGATGGCCTGATCTTGCCCCCAACTGCCTTCCCCTGCCAGCCTGATATCACCCGAAACAGCCCTCCCCTGTGAGCCTTATCTTTTCCCAACTGCCCTCCCTGCAGGCCTGATCTCACTCCCAACTGCCCTCCT
>NW_005332166.1:0-883 GCF_000412655.1 Myotis brandtii | reverse complement strand
ATTTTCTGTATTTAAGTTCTGCCTCTACAGATTCTGCGCAGCCCCCTTCTTCTGGGTGTTTTTTGTTTGCTCTTTTTAGTTTAGTTGTTTGTTTTGTCATGTTGTCGCTCCATATTCTTTCTTTTTCTTTTCTTTTTATCTTTCTCACTATAATTTTTGTTTCTTTTCTCTCTCCTAATTCTCTTTTCTCTGGTGGTCACTTCTATTGGGGTTATAGCTGTCTTGTCTTCTGTTACTTTTGTGTGTGTCTTATGTTGTATTTTGTGCTTTTTGGTTAGCACCTTCACAACGGTTGGCACAATGAGGTAGAGAGTGAGCCACATAAACAGACAACCTGAGAGAAGACTATATCCATGAATGGGATAATAACATTCAAGATCCAACTACATCAAGAGAACCCAAATATCTTAAGTAGGTGGAATCCATAGAATACCCAGCCCGGAAGATCTGAGATACTGAACCACTGTGTCCCACAAAACATCAACTACATAAGACAAATTCAAAAATTCTGGGTGGCATAGCCTTTTGATCTAATACATACAAACAATTACAAAGGAACAACAAAAATGGAGAGACAAAGAAAAAAAACCCCATATGAAAGAAAATGAAAAATCACCAGAAAAGAAGATAAATGAAATGGAGGCAAGCAATATGTCAGAGAAATAATTCAAAGTAGCGGTTATAAGGATGCTAAGAAGGCTGAATGGGAAATTAACTGACATGTATAACAATCAAGATGGAATGAAGAATGACATAGCTTCAATAAAGCACACAATGGAAGATTTCAACACTAGACTAGAAGAGGTTGAGGACCGAATCAACAACTTAGAAGACAAGGTAGAAAAAAACACAACAACAATCAGAGCATCAATGAAAACAAACA
>NW_005332165.1:0-386 GCF_000412655.1 Myotis brandtii | reverse complement strand
TGATAAGAGAAAGTTTATTTAGAAAGTTACAGAAGTAACAGTAGCAGTGAGCCAGCTGGGCTGTGTAGGCTCAGGAAACAAGTTCCAGAAGTAAAAACAGGGCCCTTGGAGCTAAGAGAGGGAAAGGGAAAGGGAGAGGGAGAGCCTTCAGGGGAAGAAGAGGCAGAAGGAAAGGTGCAGGGATCGTCCCTAAAGGGGGAGCCCTAAGATAGACTTTTTGAAAGAAGGTTCATCCAGACTCAGTTCAGTAGAGTCTGCTCTTACTCTGTGTGACATTTGATCGGGTCCTTTAAAGTTACAATTGGCAACAGAAAATAAACTACTCAGGCCTGCATTAACTGAAACAAACAAACAAACAACAACAAAAACAGCTCCCTCCTCTGTCC
>NW_005332164.1:0-222 GCF_000412655.1 Myotis brandtii | reverse complement strand
CCGGCTGAGGTCTCGCTACATGTGCACGTGCTCAGGGAGTCAAAATATCAGTCGCCCTAGGAGGGCAGAGATAGAGCGAAAGATGTCACGGCAGGATTACTGCAGTCAGTGGCCAGTTCTTGTTCTCCAAACGATGACTGTCCATATTTTTTAACCCCAGAGGGACCCACAGACCACAAGTTTTATTCCTACGATTAGCACGTTCCCTCCCCTCCCCCTGCA
>NW_005332163.1:0-216 GCF_000412655.1 Myotis brandtii | reverse complement strand
GATGATCAGGGGTGGGGCTGCCCATGGGGTGAGGCTGTGGGAGGTTGGCCAGCTACCCCGCCCTCGATCAAGGTGGGAGCAGGGCTGGCTTGGGGGAGGGGCCATGGGAGGTTGACCGGCCGACCCCATCCCCTGATCAGGTAGTTTGCTGGCTGCAATGGGCGTCATAGCGACCAGTTGTTCTGGTTGTTATGGTGTTCCGGTTGCTGGCTTTTT
>NW_005332162.1:0-208 GCF_000412655.1 Myotis brandtii | reverse complement strand
GGTTGGGGAGCTCCCCCCTGCCATGTACAGAGCAGGGTGGATCAGGAAGTTGCGATGTCACCCTAAGTCACGCTCAGGGTAGGGCCGATTGGGGGGTTGGGGCGCCACCCCTGTCACACTCAAGGCAGGGCCAATTGGGAGGTTGCGGCTCCACCCCATCATACACAGAGAAGGGCCCATGGGGGGGTTGGGGCGCCGCACCCTGTCA
>NW_005332161.1:0-296 GCF_000412655.1 Myotis brandtii | reverse complement strand
GATCTCACTCATTTATGGAATATAATGAACAACAAACACTTATTAAAAGGGGAGCTGGAAGATAGTGGCTGGCAGTACGGAGGTGAGGGAGAGGAAGTGAGTGAGTGAGGCGATGAATGGAGAGTGTGTGTATGCGTGTGGTGTGTGTATGAGTGAAGGACAGTTAAATCCGGCAGGAGCAGCAGGGGCTGGCAGACCAGACTTTCCTGGACAGGGAGAGACTACCACTGCTGTAGGCACTCCCTCGGACTGCGGGACTTGGCACGGAGCCCACGCCATCTTGAAGGGGAGAGCGG
>NW_005332160.1:0-220 GCF_000412655.1 Myotis brandtii | reverse complement strand
GAAACATCTATCAGCTGCCTCCTGCACACCCCCAACTTAGGTTGTGCCCGCAATCAAAGTACATGCCCTTGACTGGAATTGAACCTGGGGCCCTTCAGTCTGCAGGCCGACCCTCTATCCACTGAGCCAAACCGGTTAGAGCTCTATGTTTAGTCTTTAAAGACCTGACCTTGGAGAAGCATATGCTTTCTCAAGGATACTTGCCCTGCTGATTGTATCT
>NW_005332159.1:0-476 GCF_000412655.1 Myotis brandtii | reverse complement strand
AATTGGTTGCCTCTCCCATGGGCTCCAACCAGGGATCGAACCAGAAACCTGGGCATGTACCCTGATGGAATTTGAATCCACAACATTTTGATGTGTGGGACAATGCTCCAACCCACTGAGCCACCTGGCCAGGGCCAAATAGTACTCTATAAAGGAGTGAATATTATGGTATATGAATTATATCTCAATTTTTAAAAAGTAAATAGTGAGTTTTATCACTGATACAAAAGCTGTTGGAGGATGAGGTCAAGCTATTCAACTAAGTGCCAAACATGTTTGCTGCTGTTTCCTGCCCCGCCTCTAGCTTATCCCTACACTGCAGTCTGTATCCATCCCATGGAAAATTTGGGGGTGGCAGACACATACAGAATTGCTGGCTCACACCAGTTCAGAATGCAAAAGGAGAAAGAGACTGAACTCCCAGGGTTTAAAGCTTTTATAATGAACTAGGGGCCCGGTGCACAAAAATTTGTGCA
>NW_005332158.1:0-591 GCF_000412655.1 Myotis brandtii | reverse complement strand
AATTTTTGTGCACTGGGCCTCTAGTATCCATATAATATCCTAATATGCAAATTGTCTCCTCGGTCGGTCTTTCAAATGGTAGTTGGACCTGGAGACACGAGTTTGACGCCTTGCCATGAAGTGTGCTGACCACCAAGGGACGGCACGGAACATGGCGGGCATCGGCATCACGCTGCAACCTCTCACCAGCTACCTGGGGCTGGGGGTGGTGGTGACAGAGGTGTGGTGAGAATATGGGGTGCCCCCTGAGCTCACTTTCACTCCCCCTAATACCCTCCCCCAGATGCCAGGGCTCACACCCCGGGGAAGCCCTTGCGCTCAGGTGCCGGGCACCCACAAGGAGCCTGCCCCGCACCCGTAGGGCCTCTTCCTGGTGAGCTGGGCCATAGCTGCCGAGACCACAGGGGCTCAGGTGCAGACCAGTGATTTTCAGGTGTATTAGAAGGTGTATTATTCCTGAGTTTTCTCTTCAAAACTTGGAATATATCAAGTCCAATAAAAGCTAGATACAGAATTGATTTGTCCATACACCATTGATTTTCAGGTGTATTAGAAGGTGTATTAGAAGGCCAAGTTAAAGCTTCCTCAGGA
>NW_005332157.1:0-967 GCF_000412655.1 Myotis brandtii | reverse complement strand
AGCTCAAAAGGTTCGCCATCACTGTTCTAGAGTGATGTTAAGTCTGTCCTAGGGAATCTAGATTCTCATGCCAGATCCCTGTGACAAAAATCTGGCTGGAGCCAGAGGAGGCTACATTTGTCAGTAATACAGTTAATTGCATTATACAGGGATTGAGTCCATCACCTTGGCTCTTTTAGCAGCACACAGACCCTAACCAGTCTCAGGCCCACATTGAGGAATGTCAGTTATAGTCATTCACAGCAACAGAAGCTCATATGTGCAAAATGCAAGACACTTTTTCTGTGCTGTGGCTGCAAACCCTATCATCTGAATTGAAGTGTGAAATTTGGGGTCCTAAGGACTCCAAGCATTAGGAAAGTTTCTTTATCAACCTCTAGGGTTGGTTCACCAAAGGAACTGAGTAGAGTATGAGGCCAGTCTGTGACTGTAAAACATGTCAGGATGAAGAGTAGCAAAAAAACAAACAAACAAAAACCCCCACAAACACTGTTGAAAGCCTCCATATTAACCCAGTTCTAAAGAGTATAGGCAGAAATAGACCATTTTTCTACAGGCAGAAAAATTTACAAGCAAGGAAACTGTAGGTATCATTGAATACACCTGCACAGTCAGTCAGTTCTGGCTGATTCTCCTACTTGGCTAAAGCAAGCTGCTGAAGAAGTTAAAAATTTAATCTCCAAATGGGCATTGCTTTGTCCCACTGCTCCAGACTCTCTCACCTCAATCTGTGTTTGCCTGACACAATATTTAGTAAATATGTGCAAATGGATCTGGAAAACTCACTTAGAAAGGGCCAGCAGCAACATCAGGAGAAAAGGTGACACATTTATTGATACTACCTAATGGGCGTGCAGAGTGACTTGCTGGTTGGAGCTTGAAAGGGCACTAGCATTCCTTTCTGTTTTTATAGTAGCCTACATTTATTGATAGTAGTTTGAAAATGCAACCCAACCCCCCCCCCCCC
>NW_005332156.1:0-227 GCF_000412655.1 Myotis brandtii | reverse complement strand
TATCCCACTTCTAGGAATATAGACTAAGAAACCTGAATCACTCATCAGAAAAAAAATATATGCACCCCTATGTTTATAGCAGTACAATTTTCAATAGCTAAGACTTGGAAACAGCCTAAGTGCCCATCAGCATATGAGTGGATAAAAAAATTATGGTACATTCAGATAATGGAATGCTATGTGCAATAATAAAAGAAAGAACTCTTACCATTCGCAACAGCATGAAT
>NW_005332155.1:0-522 GCF_000412655.1 Myotis brandtii | reverse complement strand
AAAAATTTATATTTTGATAACTCACCCTGTGATAAGACTACAGGAAAATAGGCATTTTTATACATTGCTGCATTAAGTTATCACCATCCTTCTTGGGGGTGATTCAGTTATGTCATCACTATCAAGTTTGACCCAGCAACCCAGCAGTTATATTATGGGAATTTACTGGCACAAATGTGAAATTACGCAAGGTTATTTACTGAAGTATCTTTTATATGGGCACAGAATGCAAAAACTCCATCAATAGGAAATGCCCCCTACAGTTACCTGCTTACAATGGAACTAGAGGCCCGGTGCACGAATTCGTGCAGAGGTCGGGTCCCTCTGTGTGGCCTGCAGGGATCAGGCCAAAACCACAGTCCAATACCATCTGCAGCTCCTACCTGCCACTCCCGCTCATCCCAGCTCCACTGTGCCTACTGTGGGCTCACGCCCAATCAGTCCTGATCAAGAGAGGCTCCCGCTGCTGCAGCAGCACTTGCCAACCATGAGCCCTGCATCTGGCACCCTTCCAAGGGGAGT
>NW_005332154.1:0-245 GCF_000412655.1 Myotis brandtii | reverse complement strand
AATATTTCACCCCAAAGCAACAGAATATACATTCTTCCTAAGCACACAAGAAACATTCTCAAAGACAGATTACGTGTTAGGACACAAAACAAGGCTATACAAATTCAAGAAGTATCTAAAATAATAAAAGTATAATATGCTAATTAGACCAGACATCCTTCCGGATGCCTTTCATCCAGACAAAGCTGCAGCGGGCGGGGGCTGCGGCAGAGGTGGCAGAGGCCCCCGGCCGTGGCAGTGGTGGG
>NW_005332153.1:0-303 GCF_000412655.1 Myotis brandtii | reverse complement strand
GATCAACTGAACACTGTCTCTGTGTCCTTCATTCTTCGACGACTCTGTCCAAACCTTTGGGAAACCCTGGGGCTGGACCCCAACAGAGATACATTTTCAAATATCTATAGACGATTAAAAAACAAAAGTTCAGGAGAAGACAAGATGGTGGTGATATAGGCAGACACGTCCCAGGTCTTGTCCCGGAGCAAATGGAGTAAGCAACTGAAACTAATAACACCCACCTCAAATTGGTGAATTTACTCAGCTGGTGAGATGGTTTGCAACCGGGAAGGGCAGAGCTCCCCTGGAAAGCAGATCCAA
>NW_005332152.1:0-873 GCF_000412655.1 Myotis brandtii | reverse complement strand
TGAATTTAGGGTGCCTTCTGTAGTATGGCGCATCCTGAGGTCACTTTAGCTAGGTCCTCCGGTACCCCTAAGATAAACCAGGACCCCTGGTGCCAGCAATGGAATAGGCTGGGGCGGGGAGGTCGGCAAGGCTCCTGTGACAAGGAGAACATGGAGCAGCCACCCTCTAGGCCAGCTCTGCATCAGCCGCGCTGATGTCTATGGTGCGCATGGATTCGAAGCGGGCCAGTGGGTCCATGGGAGTGGCCTGAACTGGACACTCACAGGATGTGTTACAGCAACTGCCCAGGGAACCACCCTCTGGCCTCTTAGTAATTCTCATGGTAACACGGGACATGCCTGGGTAATGTGTATTTTCAAAACCTTGATTTAGCGCTTACATGGGCTTAGCTTTGGGATGACACGTGCAATGTCTTCACGGTACTGCTGAAAGGAGAGCAAAAATACTCATTTGACTCATAGATTGAGTACAAATGATCACCCATTGGAGCCAGCTGTGAAGACGGCTAGCTAGTGTGTTGAGAGAAGCTGAGCGGGAATACCCAGCTTAATTGTGCTCCAAGAGTAACAGGGATCGACTGGTCTCAGTGGCTAACACAGACGATGTCTTGTCTTTACCTTGTACTTTATGATCTGTGAGCCTCACGGCCCATCATTAACCTGCTTCCAACAGGACAAGTGGTCACTGGAACCCTCATAAACAGAGTCCACTGCTTGCAGCCTAATGCGAGGGCGAGAGGAGACGGCGGAAACCCAGATACTGTATCTGAGCAAGCTCCGGAGGCCCGAGAGGCAGCGCTAAAACCACAGAACCTCGAGTTTCACCAGAACGCTTCTATCAAAACAAACTGGATGCTACGAAGAAAGCAATGT
>NW_005332151.1:0-265 GCF_000412655.1 Myotis brandtii | reverse complement strand
GCTCAGTGCCTTCTGTGTGAGTGAGTGAATGAATGGCATAGGCCCAGGCCAGCATTCTGTTCTCCAGTACGCCACTTCAGAGTGAGACCCTCCTAAGGTCTGAGCCCCTGACTCAGGAAGGCCCTCGAGGTGATTTGCTATGTCACCTCTATAGTCCTGCCCACCAAAGTGCAAGTGGAGATGGGCGAGGGAGGGTGTAGTGAGTGGTTAGAACAGCTGTGGGCAAATTACGGCCCGCGGGCAGGATCCGGCCCATTTGAAATGA
>NW_005332150.1:0-389 GCF_000412655.1 Myotis brandtii | reverse complement strand
CCAAGATGGGGCTGAGCTTTCCCAAGGTGGGTAGTAGCCAGAGGAAGCCCCCCACCACCACCCCCATCCCCAGCCCCGATCAGGTAAATGTGTATATGTGGATATGCTTTGGAAGTAAAAACTTTCTAGGGGTGGTTTAACGTATTCCAAAAGCACATAAGGAAATGTGATAGGTGGATTTGTCCTGATGTACTGTCAGGGGAAGTTATTCTGATACTAGTAGCCCATCCTGCGATATCGTGTGCAGTAGTCCACCTGCTGCTTCTGCGGGCGCCCGGGGGGAACCGAGGCGCACCACCAGGAGGCTGAATCGAGCCACCAGCGCTCACAGGAGCCTGAAGGGACCCGCGCCAATTCTGCGGGAGGCCAGAGGGAGCTGTGCTGCTCCC
>NW_005332149.1:0-238 GCF_000412655.1 Myotis brandtii | reverse complement strand
ATTAGCATATTACGCTTTGATTGGTTGAGCAGTTGACTGGTCACCAGACGACCAGACACAGCATATTAGACTTTTATTATATAGGACTAGAGGCCGGTGCATGAAATTCGTGCATGGGAAGGTTTCCTCAGCCCAGCCTGCACCCACTCCAATCAGGGACTCCTCGGGGGATGTCCAACCACCAGTTTAGGCCCAATCCCACAGACACCCCTCTCACAATCTGGGACTGCTGGCTCCT
>NW_005332148.1:0-256 GCF_000412655.1 Myotis brandtii | reverse complement strand
CTAGAGGCCCGATGCATGAAAATCGTGCAAGGGGCTCAGCCATCGCAGCCACAGCTGCTTTGGCTGGCCCTTGCAGCCTCGGCCAGCCCTCACAGCCCCTGTTTTGTCTGGAAGGTCATCTGGACAGTCGTCTGGAAGGTCGTCCGGACAGTCGTTTTGCTGTTCCGTCTAATTAGCATATTAGTTCTTTATTATATAGGATACTGCTTGAGCTATTACTTAGCCATCAGAGAAAAGATAATGATCATTTTAAAAT
>NW_005332147.1:0-265 GCF_000412655.1 Myotis brandtii | reverse complement strand
GAGTCATCTTTCAATGCTGGTGACTGTCAAGTGGTCCCTGGGCACACTCACCACTTTAAACTAAAAGGCCAGCTAGGAGCATGGGAGACAGCCTTAGTAGAGAGCAAAGGCAAACCAGAGGTTTGGGGTTCCGACCAAGGGACTGAGTCTCTAGAGATTCTGATAACTTTGATCTTCATCCTCTGGATCAGGGATCTCCAAATGTCAGAACAGCGCATCTTCATTGTGGTAATTTTTTTAATTACAAATATGTAATATGTGTATT
>NW_005332146.1:0-492 GCF_000412655.1 Myotis brandtii | reverse complement strand
AGGACTGCATTTTCATACTACAATCAAATGTCTACCTTAGGAAACATGAATTAGCAAATATTTATAAGTGTATCTGTCAGGCTTATTATAAAAACAAATTCCAGTCAATCCATCTAGTTAATATATACTAAGTGCCTACTGTATGCCAGGTTCTGTCCTGCGGATACAGCATTGACCTGACCCAGGGGCTGGGAAACTGGGCCCTAGGCCAGATACCACCTGCTACCTGCTCTTGTAAAGAAGGCTTTAACCCTGGCCAGGTAGCTCAGTTGATTAGAGCATCGTCCAATATGCCAAGGTTGCGAGTTCAGTCCCTGGTCAGGGCACATATGGGAGGTACCAATGAATGCATGAATAAGTGGAACAACAAATTGATTTCTCTCTCTCTCTCTCCCCCTCTCTCTCTCCCCTCCCCCTTTCTCTCTCTCTCTCTCTCTCAAGTCAATAAATAAAAATTTTTTACAAAGAAGGTTTTATTGAAACACATCCAGG
>NW_005332145.1:0-498 GCF_000412655.1 Myotis brandtii | reverse complement strand
TTCTCTCTCATCATTGAAGTTTCTCTCTCTCTCTCTGTCCCTCTCTGAAATCAATAAAAGTATACTTTTTAAAATGTTATCAATGAAAGAAAACTAGATTTAGGAATGTAAGACTAAATTTTGTTTT
Source organism: Myotis brandtii (assembly GCF_000412655.1). Lineage (NCBI taxonomy): Eukaryota > Metazoa > Chordata > Mammalia > Chiroptera > Vespertilionidae > Myotis > Myotis brandtii. Next base: position 371 of record NW_005332145.1, on the reverse strand, counting down.
CCCAATAGTTGTGACACCTATTCCGTGTCAAATGCTCAGTTACAACCAGTTGAACCAATGACAGAAAAAGACACAGGTCCTGGGGACGGGGTGGCACTCACGCTGTATGGCCCGGAGCCGCGGGATCACAGTGGGGCTGCTGGGCGGGCTGGACCCGCTGCTGTTCAGACTCCTCCGTTTGTCCAGGTTGGGAGAGGCCTGCACGGTGATTTTGTGCTGGAAATCTGTCAGACGGGAGAGAAAGAACTGAGATTTCCTGGTTTGAAGTTATTTTCACAGCCGCGTCTTCAGCATATAGCAATCCGAGCAAAAACTGCCAGAGAGCCCGGCCGGCGGGCTCAGGGGCTGAGCGTCCACCTATGAACCAGGAG